>NC_133097.1:4326307-4536307 GCF_019914945.1 Typha latifolia
GACATAGTTCATACAAGCTAAATCAAATTATGAAAAATGTTACACCTCATCAACTTTAAAGGCAACTAAGAAGCAGAAGCTAACAGGTGAGCAAACTCCTAGCTCACCCTCTGGTCCTAAAATTAAATAAAAGGAATAGTTGGGCCAGATAATCATTGGCCAAGTAAATCCTAAGCATAAGCCTGACCAATGCTTCAGTCGAAAGATAGCATAGAACATGATGGAAAATTGCACAGATAAAAAATGAAATAGGGGGTCATAAGATACTACACAAATACAATAAAATTGTGCAGAATTTCAAATCCAATTCACACAATAAGCTAAATTTATCTTTTGCAAAGACAGTTGCAAAACAGCTAGATTAATCAAATCTGTACATATTATTGCAAACAAAATAGTGAACTGAACACTCTAAACAGTGAATTGAAACATTCCAAAAGACAATAAATATAAATTTATCTAACTAAACATCTTACTGGCCAACAAGAGTTTCTGCCTGAGAAGGACGGTTTCAACGGACGAAGTGAGGTGGAGGGTTCTAGTTATAACATAACTTAAATAAACCCATTTTTTTATGATCTGAATAAAATTATTTATAACTCCAATAACCCATGTAACAAAATTTAAACTGTATGTCAATGAAATAGTGCTTAATAACTTAAAAGGGCACATATTTAGACATGATCAAATGGCCCAGCCCGCCCGTGCCCGGCCCGACCCGTGTTGGTTTGGACCGGGCTAAGCCCGGCCCGGCTTGAGCCTGAACTACCCATGGGCGGCACGGGCCAGCCCTTTGCCCGCTCGACCCAGCTCGAAAGCCCGCCCGTTTGGCCCGCAACTAAGCCCGCCCGTCTGCTACAGTACTTTGCCCTTCTGTAGGGGTGTAAACGAGCCGAGCCTAAGCGACCCGGCTCAAGCTCAGGCTCGGCTCGAAATGAATTTCGAGCCTTAGAATTAGGCTCAAGCTCGGCTCAGCTCAAGTCGAGCCGGGCCTGAGCCGGGCTAGACCGAGTCCGAGTCGAGCTCGAGCCTGAAATGAGCCTATTATCGAGCCTCATTCAAGCCGAGTTGGACCGAGCCAGATCAAGCCCAAGCCAAGCACCGCGATAGCTTGAGGAGGATGAGGTGGTGAACATCTCGAGGAGGAGATGAGGAGGCAGAGCTTGGCGAAGGAGGACGAGGCTGCCAGCACCGCAGTAGCTTGAGGAGGATGAGCTCACAAGCACCGGTGTTGAATGCATCCAGCTCTCCTTGAGGAGGATGAGCTCAAGACTTGAGGAGGACGTCGGCAATGCATCTAGCAACCCCTCGTCCAGCTTCAACGGTGGCATCACCTCGCACCTCTCCTTCACCTCATTCCATAGCCGAATGCATCCACCTCTCCTTTGCCTCGTTCAGCGGCAGCGTCGCCTCTCCTAGCTTCCGGGCCAGAGCTATTCCGTTCGCAAGGCTACAATATGTTCCATAGCAGAAGCACCTCTCATTTACCTCGTTCCATAGAATTTGGGTTTTGGATGCTCGACAGCTAGTGCAACCCGCAGCCTGAGGCCTAATCAAGTGCAATTTTGAGATAGTGACGTGTTACGCTTATTTGGATCACATACCTCACTATCTGCCATGTGTTTTTTTTATACCAATTTACCCTCAGAAGAACAATAGAGAACTAGAGATTGGATGGGCAATGCTAGCAAAGTACCGGTTGGCAAATTTTGGGCCCCACAACTGTAACGCCCCCGCCCGGCACGGGCACATGCACGCCCACGCGCCCACACGGCACGCGTGGCGCACGCGACAGGACGGGCGGGGCCCGTCACGCATAGATATTCTCATGTACAGATACAATCATGACATCATCAAATACTATCTGCTAATATATCCATGATCACATAACCCATCACCAATTAGATCATATTATTAACCAAATAAACCCGTTAACGTATGAATATCCCAATCCAGAATAATATACATTAAATCACTACATAATCTGGTAGGACCCACACAGGCCATAACAAATCATCAAGATATAACTAAAACGACTAATATAAGAGTACACTATGATTCGACCTATATTATATAATTCATCGTCTAATACAACAGAGTACAAATATCAAATACCAGTACAACTCAATTCCTATATAAACTATCATCTATACTGTCTCGCATCTATAGCTCACCTCATCATCGCTCTAAAATATCTTCTCAAGATATCTCAAGTCACTATCACATACCATGTATCTGAGGCGGTTAGAAAAAAAATAAAAAAAGTTATGAGCAAAAGGCTCAGTGAATAGACCTTACCCCGAATCAGTGATGTCAAACAGAGAGTAAATCATGTACTGGATAATATGAATCAGAAAGAGCATCATGTCATGAATGAGTATATGAATATTCCTCAATAATACATAAATGAAAAATAGATAACATATTATGTCATAACTGATAGAATATATAATCCTCGACAATGTATAAATAAATCTCCATGTCATACCATCATCATAACTCTCTCTCTCAAATATGACACATGATGCATGCCGACCATGACCATGCTATGATATCAAATGCAACTATATATAATGCATATTGATCACTTGATAATCAGGTAACCAAATGATAATGAAATCATATGCATTTCTCAACATCACAATCATCAATCATCACCGACATCTCAGTATAATATTATCATACTAGACCACTGTGCACAGTCAACACCCGGTACCTGGTCTCAACATCATGCCTGAAGGCTCAGAGAATACTCTGTCATCCGCAAGGAGTATCTCAAATATAATCATACCCTGCCATCCGCTAAGGGTATCAACATCCATTTAGACCGGGCACCCTTCTAGTTGATAGAAATCTCGTGAGGATAACTCGTCACATATACCCTGGCGAACAGCATTTGTCTGAATATCTGCCGCGTACACAGACTAACGACCTCTGACGTAAGGCCAACAAGATCGCGACTATGTCGAGCGATCAATCATCCACCAAGCGCGTCCTAACCCTCGCGCCCACTCGGGAATCCTCACGCTTTCTATCAACTATCCTATCAATCACATTTCATGCTTTCCTTCTAAATGACAGATCAAATGCATATATCTAGTACAATAACAAGTCAATGCATAATAGGAATTTAGGTGGAATAGGAATCAAGAGAAAATAATGCAATGTAGTCTCTAACAGTATCGTCAACACATGCATACTCATGCTAATCTATTACATGCATACTAATGCTACAGATCAACTCGGTAAACAATCATAACAGTAGAATCATCTCTAATCATCTCTATATATATCACCAATGTACTCAAATCCCAAATCAGCATAATCGAATGCATGATAAAATATGCTCGATTGTAATCATCTCTAGATAAAATCATATAATCATGCTGGAGGTCAAAACATGCATGTACATAAATATATAATATAACATAATTTGAGAAAGGCGTCTAAGGGATAAAACTACTCACATCTTATCAGAAGACTCAACACACGTATCCCTCGGGTCCATCAATCTACCGCCACTCGACGCTGGTGAGATCCTCGGGGTCTCAAATAAGGGGGTTCAGAGTCTGAAAATATTTAAGTAACATAAAGTTAGTTGTTTATCTAATTATAATTCGTTCAAGTAAAATATGATATTTTATTAGGTTTAATACTGATTAGATTTATAGGATAAATTTAATTGTGGCAATATTAATATGCTATTTATATTTATTTTTTAAAATCCTAATTTGATAATTATAGAAAATAAGTATATAGTAATTTATCTCCTTTTTATAAATAACCAAGACGACTATATATATGATTTAATAAAAATATAATTATAGAATAATATTATTACTAGTTATTTTGTAATACTTACTCTTATTTAACTAATCCTAGATTATACATAAAATAATCATTATCCTATTATACAAAAATAATCTGCAATTCTAGTATTCCATTTTATACAAACTATTAGACAATACTAATATACTAAAAATAGACATATAATAATATAAGTTAAATATAAATATAAGACTATATATATTCACTAATAAATAATAACTAAAACTCTAAATAAATTTATAGGCAATATTTATAATTGTAATTAATAAATTATTATACTAAAATGCTTAGTAAAATTATATTAGTTATAAATTATCAAAATAATTAATTACCTAAATAGACTATGTTACTTATCATTAGGAAGTAATTATATAAAAATAATAATAATAGTCCTCTTCCAACACTGTCTGCTACACAACAAGAGGAGGAGGAGGGCCAAGAATGGAGAAGAAGAAGAGAGGAAGAAGAAGAGAAAGAAAGAAAGAAGAAAGAAGAAGAAGAAGAAGAAGAAGAGAAGGAGAAGGAATGGAGGCTCACCTAGGTTGCGGTGGTGGCGGCGGTGGCGGCGGTGACGGCGACAGCGACAGCGGTGGCTGGCGTTGATAAGAGAAGGGAGAGAGCTCAAGAGAGAGAGGTGATAGAGAGAGAGAGAGAGAGAGAGAGAGAAGTTGGTGCGGCGGCGACAACGAGAAGCCGTCGGCGAGGAGAGAAAGAGAGCGGTGCTAGAGAGAGAGAAAGAGAGGAGGGTAGAGAGAGAACGAGGGAGTTAGAGAGAGAGAAGGTGGTGAGAAAGGGAGAGGTGATAGAGAGAGAGAGAGGAGGGTAAGAGAGAGAATGAGGGAGTTAGAGAAAGAGAAGGTGGTGCGGCGGCGACGACGACGACGGCGGCAGTAGGCCGACATCAGTAAGGGAAGGAGAGAAAGAGAGAGCTCGAGAGAGAGAGAGATCGAAAGAGAGAGAGATTTAGAGGGAGAAAGAGAGAGGCGGTGAGGGTGGTGCTGCGGCGGTGACGGCGGCGGTAGACAGGCGTTGGCAAGAAAATATGTGAGAAAAGAGAGAGGGAGAGAGAGAATATGTGAGAGAGAAAGAGAGAGAGTGATATATAAAGAGAGAGAGGGAAGGCGGTGGAGGAGGGGGGAAGGGCGGCGGGGCCCGCCGCAGCTAGCTGGTCCGGCCCGATTGGCTGGGCCGGCGGTTGTGGGCGCACGTGGCGCCCCCAACACGCGCCCACGTTGCATGGCACGAGCTCGTGCCATGCAACACCAATATATTTTTTATTTTTTTTATTTCTTTCTTTTTGTCTCTGTTTTTTTAATTTATACATTATTATTATTTATTATATTAATTATTATTATTATTATTATTATTATTTATTATTATTATTATTTTATTAATATTTTTTATTTTTTTCAGTTATTACAACAACAAGCCCTCCTGGCACTCGCCCCGAGGGGGAATTGCATGTGACCCATTGCCTGCCTCATCCTTGCTCACCCCTAGAATCTCCTGATGGTCTAATCCCAGCCGTTCATTTTTCTTGACTAATTAGGATTTAGGACTCACAGCCAAGTAGCAATACCTATTGAGCCTATCAAGCCGAGCCTGAACGAGCCGACTCCAGCTCAGGCTCAGCTCGGTATTAATTTCGAGCCTGTTTCGACGGCTCGAGCTTGGCTCATTTCTAATTGAATCGAGCCGAACTCGAGCTTCAGCCGAGCCGAACCCGAGCCGAGCTTGAGCCACTCGTTTATTTTGACAGCCCTACCCTTCTACTATAGTAATTTACCACTGCTACAATAAAAAATATTTTGGTATTATACCGTTTTGCATTATTTTAAGCACACCTTTAAAAAAATTTAATTTATTTTAATTTTTTTAAAATGGAGGAATATAAATATTTTTTTTAAATAAGCTAATAGTTAAAAAATTCTAAAAATAGTTAAAATATGGGTTGGGCCGACCAGTTAGCCCGATCTCTCACGGGCCAACGGGCGATAACAGCCAGGACTAGCCCGGCCCAAACTCGGCCCGAACCCGGCCCAGCCCTCCGATGATCATGTCTACACATATTGGAGTGATTATTCTCATGTTAGAATTCCAACC
This sequence comes from Typha latifolia, assembly GCF_019914945.1. NCBI lineage: Eukaryota > Viridiplantae > Streptophyta > Magnoliopsida > Poales > Typhaceae > Typha > Typha latifolia. The sequence goes on from NC_133097.1 coordinate 4,332,239, forward strand.
GTACCCATTTATGAGTGATCTGTTAAAGGCAACCCTTTTGACGTCCATACGTGGACCCAGTAGGTAGCCGACATGCATGCACGGTAAAAACAAAATACACATATATACATTAATTCCACACTTTTCATGCACGATGTTATCCCCTCACATCTTCCACCAGCTCAGTCCAAAAGCTCTCCACACGTCAACCGTTGATGTATTTTGTCCCCTTCCACGCCCAGACCAAGCTCTTTCCACAGCATGACGTCCAAAATTCTTCACAAGGAGCTGTCCACCGAAACTTTGGACGTCGGATGGACCACCCTCCACGTCGCTTAGTGTTTGCAATGATGGGGACGCTGCAACCCACGAATCTGGCAAATGATATGGCTCTCTATATATACGGATTCTTTCCACTACTAGGCTTGGCAACTTAGATACTTTTAGAATATAAAAGTATAACTGCTTAAGTTTTTAGAGTATTCGGTGAAGTTATAGATTCAAATTTTATTATACTCATTTTTGTTTGAAAATATAAAACTTCATATATTAGCTTAGTTAAATGAGCATGCAATGGGGTTTAACATATGTACTGCAGATTGCAAAACTATGCACGATTGGATTACATACATTATGAAGCTTTGAGTTCGAATTTATTTTGTCATCTTCTTGTACCCTCTGTTGTTGTTGGACAGAAGTTTTCAACTATTTATTAGGTTGATCATGCCAATTTCTTATTAAACATTCACAAGTAACATCATCATGCTCTTCTACAGTCCAAATATAGAGCTTTGTTGGATTGCAATCAATGCATGATAAGAAAATTTTAGGAAAAAAAAGGAGATGGTATTCATCGATCCTGTAGGATAATTTAACTTAATTCTAAGTCTTTTATTAGAATGACAAAAATGATCGTTTTACAATTTTACCCCTTATAATTGTAAGACACTCTCTCACTCTCCCGTCTTCTTCGATCCCACCAACATTATTCCTGATCTTCAGCAAGTAAAATCCTGATTATCTAAAATCTATTTCGCTTAATCTCTTCTAAACTATATTTTTCTCTTCCCTTACCATGTAAATATTTTCCAATCAATGATTATGATGAATATTGCTATCCATTAGGATGAAAATATATCATTTCAACATAAAAAGCCTCATATAATGGAGGTAATTGTTAGGTGTTGCAAATCGTAAAGAAAACAAGATATGAACAATTCAAAGCACATGTATATTTTCTAAGATATGAACAGTGCAATTATGATGATTTTATTTTTGAAATGAGATACCTCTACCGTAATTAATAAATTCAACTCATGTATTAATATCCAAGATAATAGAGAGTTCAACTTGTCCTTGTATGAAGGCACTTTTATATACAAAAATATCTAAGACTCTCTTTGAAGAAACTTTTGAAGATTCTAATGACAAATTTATTACCCATTTTGACACTCCTAAAGCAAAGATTGAGTCTAACATGTCTATGTCAAATTCATATATTGGATAACATTATAGGCCGCATGAGTTCAAGTGTACACTTATAATATATGGAAGCATGCTACTTTTCGAGATACTATGACATATAAGCCCGACATAGTAGAAGCCCGTTATAGCACTCCTGAATAGTATTGGATGATAAAAGTAAGAAAACTATGGAGAGTTTCTACTTGTTCAACTAAAAAGCTTACAGACCAATATACAAGGAACAAATTAATAGTGGGACATGGTTATCAGGTGATTCCAGTCTACAAGAAATACATGAACAAATTATTGCAAATAAAAATTTTGGACCGAACCCATCCAAACTTTGGTACAAAAGAATTTTGGCATCACTATATCCTATTGGAATCTTGGGTAAAGACACTTAAGAATATTTGAAGTTAATCATATATTAAAGTTTCAGTTTTAGTATGCATTTAGTATTCAATTTGTGCACTATTTATATTGCTTTTTAGAATATGTGTATTGACTTAAAATATGCCAATCAATTATTTTTTGAAGTATCAGCTTTGGTGTACATCTCTTATTAAATTTATGTGGACCATTTATTTAAAATTTGTGCATCAACTTTAAAATATATTAGTTAATCCTCTATTGAAGTTTTTATTTTAGTATTCATCTCTTAATTTATATGTACGTCTGTTCAAGATGTGCGAATTGCTTTCCAAAAATATGTGCATCAAGAAAATATGTCAAACAATCCACTATTGAAATATCGATTTTAATAAGCATCTCTTATTATTTTTATGCATCATTTATTCAAAATACATGCATCAAGTTAAAAAATATATCAATCAATTTTGTTGTGCATCTTTTATTCAATTTATGTGCACTATATATTCAAAATATGTACATCGCTTTTTAGGATATGTGCATTGACTTAAAATTAAATAGTAATATTACTTTATCAAATAAAAATAGTGATCTTGAGTTTCTATTAATGATACAACATACATTATTATCTCAATTATTATGAGAAATATACTTCGTCATACAACTATATTAATACAATAATAAATGTGTTCTAGTGATTAACCTAATCGTACCAAAATAAATAGGCTTCACAAATAAAGAGTAGAAACAACATCACTTTGCTCTTTCTATATAGATGCATGCGTTGATGTGTTTCTCATGTAGTCATGTTCTTCCTTTGTTCCTCCATTCTTTTTGAGATCTAGATGAATTTTTTCACCACTTAGAATTTTGCTTTAACATTAAAGAAGTGGAAGTAGATATGTCACTTTGATATTTCAATTATTTCTCTTTCTTTTCATCCTTTTGATTGATCTCCAATAAATTTTATGAGATCAACTAGCCTTTAGTAAATCTAATTCTAATTCGTTTATTCTCCTATCTAGACGTTTTCTAGAATTTATACGATGATGCACATGAACTTCTAAAACCTTAATTTTATCAAGGAAACTTTTTTGATACACACGAACTTCTAAAACCTTAATTCTATCAAGATAACTTTTTCGGAAGTTAAATGTTGAGAGAGATATAGAATTTTTCAAAAGTGGTTAAAGCTTATTTCTTCTTTTTAAAGTTTCATTTCATTACTCCACTTAGCTAGTTATTATTTCATCCTGCTCTTCATTTTGCTATTGAGTCTCAAATTTGTCTTCTTTAATTTGTAGGACCCTTCAAAGGGTCATTGTAGGTGGATTAAACATTTATATAGTCATCTTTTTTTGAGAAATAATGAGCAATGCCTAGTTATGAGATTAGAGGGAGAAAAAGAGGACAATAAAATCCGACAAGAAAGCAAGATAGAGATTACAAAGAGAGGAAAAGGAGAAATATAAAATGGAACATGAGGAGGGTTAGTATAATCCCCATTTAGCTAGCTCAAGGAGAAAATTACCTAGAGTGAGAGCTTTGAAGTTGAAGATTTTGTCGTTGCATTCTCTCTAAATTTTTTACCATATGAGAAAGATGAGAAACTCCCATAGCTTATGAAGGGAAGAAGAGGACAAAAGTCACAACCCAAATTGGTTGTCAAAGTGAACCCCCAACGTGAAGCTGAAGTTGTTAACTAACATGAGAGTATAAGGGCAATGAAAGAAGATATTTTCTATCAATTCAAGTTTCTCATCACAAAAGTCACAGGTCAGATTAGAAAGCTTGTCGAGTCTAGCCAATGGGAGAAAACTTTTGATCTTTGATGGGGGGTGGGATTGTCAAATCATGGAGAAATTAGCGAATTTCACAATTGCGAAGTTAATGAGGTAATAGTAGAATTTAACTGAATAAGTGTTATTGACAGTGAACCTCCACCAAATCCTATCCAGAGAATCATCAATACTGACTCCAAGGGTTAGGTTTCTAATATCCAACAACTCTTGAGCAATAATTGGATCGAATCTTTTAGATATCAAAAACAAAGAAGAATCTAGGTTTTTCAACGCCCAGAATGTCGATAGGCAAAAGGTCATTAGAGTTAAGTGGAGAAGTCCATCTTTTCGTCTAAATATTAACCTAAACTCCATTGCTAATTTAGTATGAAACATCGTATTTAAAGCTTTCTTTAGATTTGAGGATACCCCTCCAGAAATGTGAACATAGAAAATAAGATCTTTCAACATGATGCATCATTTGTAATAGAAGTTTTGGACTAAATTCTTCAAACATGAGCTAGCTTGAAATCTAAAAAGCTTTTACCACCACTTGCTTAGCAAAACTAAATTTTGATTACGAAGATTAATAACTCTTAAACCTTTCTAGTCTTTGGGCTTGCAAATAGCCTTCCAATTAATAAAACAGTGAAAGCCCAAGGAATTTTGTCGGCCCTACCATAAGAAGGATCTTCTGATATAATCAATCTTACACGAGATGTTAGAAGATATCAAAAACACTAAAAGGAAATAGGAACAGATGGCCGAAAAGTCTAAGCCAAGAAGAGTAAGTGTACGTCGATTGAAAGAGTTTATTTCATGTAAAGTGAAAACAAAAAATCATTGCCTTGAAAAAAGATGATACACAATGATGAGCTTCTTCAAGAGCAAAAATAGTTTAATGGATGGGACAACTGTTTTGACATGTGCCAGCTTCTTCAAGAGCAACTCAGACGCAAAGAGAAGAATGTGAGTTTAATCTTCATTTCTGACTGGTATTGATAAGTTCCTCAATGTACTACTTACTTTCGAAAGTCCAATTTTAAAGGCGTCAATCAAGCTTATTAATCATCGGTGTTCATTCCTCCTTTGAGAGGGGCCAAGCCTTAAATGAAGCCTCTAGTACTTGATTGGGAAGATTCCCCTAGGGCAGTCCAACATGGCCGCCCACTGATAAAAATTGAGATTATCCAAGAAAAGAGCATAGCCAATTTTTAAAAATTGATCTTGAAACCTAAAACAAACTCAAATAGGTGGAGGAGCGTTGAGGTTAGAGACCAAAGTAGTCTACAAATGAATAGGAGAGATGTTCTTCTAATGCTTCTAGTAGGCCTTTGAGCTTGGCCAGGATGAACATACGAACAAGAAGGCCTTCAAAGATGGTGAACAATGTTGGGGATAAGGGGTTGCTCTAAAAAGGCCCCATCCATGCCAAAAAAGTTGGAAGGGACACCATTAATCAGAATTGTATTTGAAGTCGAAAGGGGCACCATTAATTATTAGTACATATAGTTATTCTTTGTCATCCTCTCTTTCAACATATTTATTTGTATAAAATATCCAACAAGAATCATCAATAGATAATAAGTAAGAACCTAGAACATTTATCATCTTTAGAGTTTTGCATGCAATGCAAACTTGTAATGAATTGGGACAGTTTATAATAATCTATATATAATGCTTGAAACTAATTGACCACAAATACACAATAAATTAAATCAAGCAAATAAAGTTTCTCCCACAATAATACAACCTTTCTAACTAGAGGGTGACCCGCTTTGATGCCAATTAAAATTTTGAGAGAGATATAGGAATCTCAGTGTAACTATGTTTAGAAGATAGGAAAATTCAATTTGAATTAGGAGAATTGATTCCCTACTAATACTAGAAAAACTAAATATTTGTAGTACTATAAAAATCAAACCTAAGTAGAAGAAAAACAAAACTAATTATGAATAGAAAAAGTCAAACCATGGCAAAGAAACATATGTAATTTTTTTATTGTTGAAACCTTCTTAGTTGTCGAGGAAAAAAAAAGATCATAGACCCACTCAAATTGGATTGATCTATTTAATATTATTCGTAGACGTGAGAAGTACTTATAACTCTTAGACAGTCCATTGTCTAAGTGTTTAAGCTTTGTTTTATACCCTATGTATGTCACAGTTAACTAATACATAAATAGATATAAATGTAGCTTTTGTCATAATTAATATAAAATATAGTACGTGAGGGGATGTAAAACTCTCTAAGTGTAGAACATAATCGCTCTTGAATTTCTTCAAGAACATAATACATAATGCGAGGAATAACATATTTAATTTGGAATAGGTGACTTACAAAAGGAAATTCTCAATAAGAATGTTTTCAAAATTTTCATTATCAATTATGCGCGATAGATACGCACTACACTTAAGTTCCCATATGTGATCTTGAAATTATTGTTCTACGATACACGCCCAACATAAACCTCGGTGTGCATTAAGTATTGTAACATATACTGATTTTGTTGAATGTTAAAATTGCTCCCTTTCACTTGAATTAGTTTGTTCTTCGATTATCTTCTCTCGTCTACTCTTTCAAAAGTAATATATATCTTAAAAATACATATACATTGTATACATGATTTCAAGAGTTTCATGTCCACAAATTTGCTATTATATAAATTTAGACTAAGTTGTGACCCTGTGGTTGCTACAGAAGGAGAATGTAAATTTCAATTTGAGGGGAAGTAGGCCAAGCCAACGATTTTGAGCCATGTCTTTTTTGGAAGGTCTATAGACTATTTTCATAGATTTAGGTCAGATTACAAATAATATCCAACTATTCGCCTAATAAGAGGTCGGAAGACTTTAGGTGAACAGCATGTTGGGCTAGAAAATAAGCAAGGAAGTTGTTAAACCTACTAGTAAACCCTAGTTTGATCCAAGGAAATATAGAGTAGTTGTTTATTCTCAAGTATAATATGGTGTATTACTTAGTGAGGGTTAGCAATAAGACCGTTGATCTAGTTAATAGATAACTAGCTATCATTGAAAAGCCACATCTCGTCCCTTCAATGAAGCTTTAAGAGCTCGATCAAGCTGCTAGAATAGAATGTGCTTCACCAAGCAAGGGGCTCAAGAAATTATCGATGAAAATTGATTTTGCAAGTGTGGTAAAGAGGGATATATACTTAATGTAGATACCTATACTACCGCAGAGCCTGGTGTTCCAGGCTGCATCAACCTAACCAGCTCTATTGATCACCACGGTAGGCTCATTTACTTGCAATGAATCTAATACCTAGGGGTACTATTGAGTTTAGTCCAGAACTTTAAGTAGAGCTTGGTCGCATTGAGGACTACATCCCAAGGGTGTACAACCTTGCTGTTGAAGACCTTTTAACGACGGGCTTTCTATATACACCACAAGTGAAAGTAGTAGACCACATCTTCTTGAGAGAGCAATGAGTGGACAACCATCAACCAGAAATCTAAGGAGGAGATATTCATAGATCTGAATTCCAAGGAATAGGAGAGCCACACTATACGAGCAAATGATTAGCTGAGTTGGAGATGGTCGATTATCTCAAAACTAGATAAGCACTAATCAGGATGGCGCGGACCAAACACCTCCGAAGAAAAGTTTCACCCTTGGTAGCACGTCTTTAGCCCTCTAGAAAATAGACCAAAGCTTCCTATTATTACCATCTAATGACGAGCTCAGCCATTTACCTTTGGCAAAGAAGGTGCCATTTTTCACAGATGTCCAACAAATATTATTCAACCAAGTAACGGAGTAGGGACTAATGTAGGAGTTGGGAATGAGAGAGGCTACCATCGATGAGAAAGCATTTTTAATGAGCCTTCGATTATAGTTGTCGTCATGAATGAGGTCGCAAATTTTGGTTATATAGCTAGGTAGTTGGGTGTCCTCAATGATTTCCATTGGTAGCCGGGGATCCAAGAGAATGGACATTGCCCACCATACAATATGCATGCTTGGAAAGGATATCATTAACTTTGATAATGGAATTCTAGACGACTATATCCTAGCGTTTAAAGTTGGCTTGACAAAAGGAACAGTTATGAAAGAATTTAGCTTTTAGCTAGGTTGCCCAGTTAGAGGATGGGTTAGAGAGAAGACACCATGCGAGCTTTAAGTTGAGCAACTTATTAATGAGCAGCAGTTGTCGAACTCCTAATCCACCCAGCGAGGTCCGACGACAAATAAGCTCCTATTTGTGCAGGAAAGTGACAGCCACCACTAATTAATCCCTACTAGAAGTTCCAAATGATATCATGGATCTCCTTTATTAAAAGTTTTGGCAAGGTGACTAATACCATGAAATAGACTAATATAGCACTCAGCACTAATTTGATAAGAGTAAGACGGCTTGCATGGAAGAGGAGGTTGCACTTCCACAAGGCCAGCCTAGACTTGATTTTTTTCCAAAATGAAACGATAAGCTTGATGCTTAGAAGAGAGGAGAAGGAGAGGGTTACCCAAGTAGCTATCACCAAGAAGAAGTGGTTTTAGGTTTAGAGCATTAAAAATGATAATTTTTCCTCTCCTAAGCAATATGATTACTAAAGTGGATAGATAACTTATTAATGTTTAGCTCTTTAACTGAGATGGCTCAAAAGAGGTTCAAAATGTTGGTGATAGAGGAAATTTCCTTTTTAGTAGCTTTTCCAAATATGAGTAGGTCATCAGCAAAGAAAAGATGTAAGTGACTTAGAGCACTGCGGGCTATCTTGATTCGTTTTAGTTTGTCTTCCTCTGCTATCACCTTGAAGAGGAAGGAGAGGATGTTGGTCCCCAAGATGAAGAGATAAAGAGATAATGGGCATCCTTGCCTCAGTCCCTTAAAAGGCTTGAAGAATCCACTTGCATTACTATTTACTTTAACATCTAAGGATGAGGTGGAGATGCATTAAAAGATAAGATCAAGACAATCCTGGAACATCTAGTCCATTCGATCAAAGGCCTTGGATAACTTTTCGGAAAGCTATAGAGATCAAGGCAATCCCCTGAGAATATCTAGTCCATTCGATCGAAGCCCTTGGATAAATTGGCCTTGAGCATAAAATAGCCTTCCTTGCTTATTAAAGATTTTAGAAAATTATTACGAATCAGATCTAGACCAATCTGAACGTAAGAAATTATAAAATTTAGGTGATGGTAGCCTTGAAAGATGGGGTTCTAATAGTTTTGGTTTCACGTAAATCAGAGGTCGGAATTAGAACGAGACAGATTAATAAATATTTGATATTACGGCGGTTGTCAGAGCGTGGCAGACGGCCAAGGGTGATAGTGGATGACCATATAATAGGGTGACAGTAAGGAATGAAGTTGTAGAGTTATGGAGTTGAGTCCACCAATGCTCAAATCGAAAATGATGAGGAAAACATGTGGCCTTTGAGTGCAACATCAAGAGGAGAGAATTGTGATTTCTGCTAATTGCAGGAAGATGGTATACTCGAGCGGTGGAGAATTTCGAGCACCAATGAATGGACGCTAGATTCTATCTAATCTTTCACGGACTAGGGAGTTGCTCAATCTCCAATTAGACCACATAAAAGCTGGCCAGCGAATCCTAGATCCAATAGACTTGCGTTGTTAATTTTGCTACTAAAAGCAGAGCAACGGGAGTAGGACGAAGCAGTGGTTGCACCTCTAAGCACAAGTGGTAAATTGAGCTCCCCAACCCCAAGCTGGACCAAATTAAATACGGATGGATCATTTGATCCTTTGGTCCAACAGGGCGGAGTCAGGTTTACTATGCCTGACACCTGACACTGATGATAAACTTTTGTATGCACGCAGGTTAGCTACGAGTCCTGATCCAAAGCCAAGGTCTATGGAGCAGTTGAGGTGCTAGAGCACACGTGTTAACCATTTGATTTTTCATTTACTTGACATAATTGGCATTTGGCAGCGGGTTTTCTACTTCAAGTAAATGCCTGATTTATGCTATAAAATGATGAACAACCGTAACGTGGTTGCTCTTTAGATTTCATTTAATATCATTAATCATGGCTAAGATTCGTCATCTCAACAGCGAAATGACATCGCAAACGCATAATTTCGCACCAAAACCATATCTTACACCCACACCCTGTGATATCGACCTGACTGATAATTAGAAATGCAAAAGTTAAATTGTAAGGGCATCTTTGTCCTCCATCTTTAATTGAGAAGCTTTATACAAAGAAAACTAAAACAGCAAAGGAGTGCCCATACTCCTTCCTATAAGTACAGGTCACAAGGCAATGCTAAGATTTCCCCCTCACCCCCCCCCCCCGGCTCAGCAGATAATAATATATCGGTGGGTTGCTCTCCTCTGCATTCCCATTTCTACTCCCATTCCTCCTCCCTCGCTGCCATTTATAACTTTTCGTAGAAGCCCTGCCTTGCCTTGCTTTGGCTACTGCTCCTCTTCTCCTTTCCTGTGAACTAAAAAAGAGGAACCATCAATTGTCTCTCTCCAATGGACTCGTTTCTTGCTCTTACTCTTCATTTCCTTCTCTTCTTCCTTCTCAGAGGTAATTAATCGAACAACTTTCGTGCAGTTTTTCTTTTAAGAAAGAATAGATTGTAACAAACTACGAAATCTGTGCAGCGGAATCCACCACATTCACGTTCGTGAACCGTTGCGGCAGCACGGTGTGGCCGGGGATCCTCTCCAACGCGGGCAGCTCGAAGCTGGCGTCCACAGGCTTCGAGCTCGGCTCCGGCGAGTCGCGGGCCTTCCCAGCCCCGGCGGCGTGGTCGGGCCGCTTCTGGGCGCGGACCGGCTGCAACTTCGACTCTTCCGGCCGCGGCTCGTGCGCCACCGGCGACTGCGGCTCGGGCGCGGTCGAATGCAACGGCGCCGGCGCCGCTCCGCCGGCCACCCTAGCCGAGTTCACCCTCGCCTCCTCCTCCTCCTCCTCAAGTAAAGACTTCTACGACGTGAGCCTAGTGGACGGGTACAACATCCCCATGGTGGTCGAAGCAAGCAATGGCTGTACGGCAACTGGTTGCGTGGTGGATCTGAACCAGAGGTGTCCGGCGGAGTTGAAGGTAGGAGAAGGCGAAGGCGAAGCGTGCAGGAGCGCGTGCGAGGCGTTCGCCAAGCCGGAGTACTGCTGCAGCGGTGCTTTCTCGAGTCCGGCGACGTGCAAACCGTCGGTGTACTCTCAGATGTTCAAATCCGCGTGTCCGAGGTCTTATAGCTACGCTTTCGATGATCCCACCAGCACGTTCACTTGTTCCGGCGGAGCAGATTACACCATCACCTTCTGCCCTTCATCCTCTCCAAGGTACTCCGATTGAATTAGCAATTGGTTCTTTTCTTTAATAAATGAGTCAAAAAAGGGGAAGGGAAACAGGAAAGGAACAAAGATAATATTGAATAAGAGGAAAAGAGTAACCTTTTTTTTTGCTTTTTCTTTTTTGCTTACTCCTAGTATGAATTAATCTTGTTCTCTTTACTTTATTAAGCCCAGAAATGGTAGAAGTGTGTAAATTAACCAAATCTCTCTCCTCTTTTTAAATCCTAAAAGCAGCCAGAAGTCATCCAGGGATTCTCCAACAAGCAGCACCCCCACCCCGAGAGCAACTGGTACTGGAGTTATGCTGGAAAACAACGACTCTTGGCTTGCAAGTTTAGCCACTGGAGACGCAACTACTACCTTGCAAACAGTCCCTTTCCTTCACCAATCCTTCCTCATGGTTGCCATCACCTCCTTCCTCCTCATGCTGCTATAGTTTCCATTACTCCCAATGCTCTTTAAATGATCAAGATTAAAAGAGAGAAAAAAAAAAGGCTCCTTTAAAGGATGAAGAGGTGGTTGCCCTCCAGCAAAGGCTGAGGTGTCCAAAGAAGCTATCATTGTAATCTACTCTTAGTTTTGATGTATTCTATTATATTGATGATACTGTGAGAAATGTTTAGTTTATTGATAGTGGTAGAGAGGTGGGTATGTGTATAGTGATGAGCACATGGTGTGTGGGGAAAATCACCTTATAAGTTCCATAATTTGTATCTCTTTGCGGTGGAATGGAGGAAATTAAAGAATCTTAAATTGTTTACTATTTCAATAGTGAGGTGGTACTCTCTCTGACCAATACTTTTGCTGCAACTGGAAGCAAGGGGTTGTTGGATGTAATGATATGTTCCTTGGAGGTCGCTGTAGCCGTTGCCCTGTCTTCTGCTATCTTTAATTCTTGGCAACTGTGACTAATTATTTCACATCTTTAGCTGTACAACAATGTCAACAATGGATCAGTATAAGAACGTTCTTTGTTCTGTTCGTCAAAAAAGAAAAAATAAAAAGAATGTTTCTTTTATGTATAAATTGCTTTATATTCGCCCCTGTATGGGCTATATTGATTTAGGAGTCATTGAATGATGAGAGAGAGTGTATAAGGAATCCAATGTGCCTACAAATAGTTTTTATGCTATTTGTAATCTTATTCTTTCTTTTTGCATGTTATTTTATTACACTTAACTATAGTTTACCGTTTACTCAACACTACAATTAAATTATACTTTTTGTCGAATTACTAAAATTCTCTTAAGAGAAATGTTCCCGAATAAATTTGGATTTTGTAATGGTATCATAGGCAAAGATTTTTTTGGGAAAAAAAAAGGAGTACAAGAAATATTAAATAGAAGAGAGGGGTTAGAGATTTGTAATAGTTTAGGAAATCTATATTTATCAAGAAAAAATTTAGGATTATATGTGAAAATAAGTAATAATTTAGGGGTATAAGTAAAATTATTCTTAAAAAACGTGTACTAAAGTTTTTGACCAAATTAGCCATCCCAAATATTTTATTTTCAGTGTCAAATTATACTTCAAAACTTAAATACTACGGTAATTATTTCTAGAAATTATTAACTATTCAGCAACTTTTAAATATATATATATATATATATAACGGTTAATTAGATTAGCGACTTATACAGAGATTTTAAATCTTCTAAAATTATTGCCAAATCTAAAAGAGAAATTTATAGATAAATTTTTAATCCAGTCAATAATTTATATTTGTAAGTGATTGAACCACAATAATTTTATATAAAAAATTTTCTTAAAAAGATTGTTTTAGAGAATTTAAAATTTTTATATAAATCGTTGATTTAATGATTGGGTTATCGATTTCCAAACATTTATGATCTCGCATTTAAGTTTGGAAATGAATTAGATATATAAGAATAATTAGTGGCGGACTTAAAATAATAATAAAAACTCTACTATTACCTGCCGACATTAATGTATACGGACATCAAGCCGATACTTTCTAAGAAACAGACAATGTGATAAATTTCACATGTTGCTTACTAGTGGTCAAAATCTTAAGGCGGTTTACCTTACAATTATCATAATCCCAATCTTTCTTAAAGTTCGATTTAACACAAGAATTTGAAAATAGATTATACCAAATTTGTTACGAACTGGCTTGATCTAATTTGAAATGGTTCTGGACTAGATTAGAAGTATGACTTTTGAAGGAAGCTGCGGATAATCTAACCGTTAGATCTTTTTAAATATTTGATATGTTGTAAAAGAGATTTCCAACAAATTCAAGATCGCAAGATTTGGATGGCTAGATCTTGAGATATTGGCTGAATAGTAGTTGAAGGTCAGATAAATCTTAATTTTTTAGTGCGAAGGTGTAAAAGTTGTTGTAGAAGAGGGGGATTAGAAGTTAGAGGAAACTGATAAAAGACTTAGGCGGCGAAAGGTAGGAGGAGGTGAGAGAGGGTACCAATGATTAGAAACAATTGAAAAGAAGATAAGGGCACAATGCCGAATTCAATTATCAGAATCCGTTCCAAGGATTTTCTCTATATATTTATAGAGACCCACTCTAGGGAGTCAAATAACTAAGTTAAAATTCTAATAAATTAACAACTAAATTAAAACCCTAACAAACCAACTAAACCATTTTTGCTTATTTCTCGGATCAATCCGTTGAGCCAATCTCCCCTTGATGTGATCTGAACCGTTCACATTAGAATTTGCATATAATACCCTATTTTTTAACGAAATTATGATTTACTCCTTACATTTTTACTATTTGCAAATCGAGCCTTCTAATTTAGTGAATATATACAGAAAATACTATACTGTTAGATTTGTTAATCAAAGTTAACTAAGCGTTTGGGTTAAGGTACTATACTAAAAGAAATATAAAAATACTCCCAACTAAGTAATACTAAGGGTATTTTTAATCATGATATAAATAAAAATATTTCTACTTAACGGAATATTATCATAATGTTAGTTCAAATCTAACTCAAAATATTTGTTGCACATATTTACTAAATCATATGATTCGATTTACAAATAATGAAATATAAGATGTAAACTATAATTTTATTAAAAAATATAGTGTTATATACAAATTTCTCTTAATTAAATGATCTACTATAGTATCTAAAACTTCACAACTATACAATTATTGGATGCGAGATAATGTCTCTGTGCCTCTGAAATTAATTATTGGATATCTATCGAAATATCTTCCTTTTTCCATTGTATAAACTTTTCTTTTTCATCTAAGAGGCAATCTAGTATATGAGAGATGGGAATCCTTCTATTTGCAGTATTCTAAATTTCTAGGAAAAATATACATTTCACCTCCTTATATTATAAAATGCCTTGTGAACTTTCAATGGTGAGAGTAATTTTCTGTTATCTTTTTTCTTTTCAAGATGTTTGTAACCTATAAAATTTAAAATTAGTGGGATTTTAGGGTGAAAGAAGTGTAAAACACATAACATTTTTCATAAAAAAACCAAATTTCAACTAACTACGTAAATAAATGAGGGTATAATTCATATTTTTTATTAAAATTAATGATGGCTAAGAAATTATAGATATGATTTATGGAACCTGCTTCTATACAATAGAGTCGAAGGATGGTTGTATAGATCTGAACTATAAAGGAGTTTAAGTGTTAATATAAATTCATACAACAATAGTTTGAATTTTTGCTAAATTGCAAGGGATAAAATATAACCCCTTGAACTATTAGATTTGTCAATAGACTGATTATTTATTTTTTATAGCATATTGACCTCATTAATTATAAAACCTCTAAAATGTCTTTTTCGTTGTTTATTTGATTTTTTCGTTAAAAAATTAAGGTGATAAACCTTAAGTGCTATAGGAATGGTTTTACTCTTAGTTTAGAAAAAATGAAGGGAGAAAGAAAAATTCTATTAACAACCATAGTAAGGGTGAGAGATATTCTATAGTTGAGGAAGTCTAATTAATTAAAAAAGAAAATTAATATTTATATTTGTAAAAATTGATAATACTTTAGGAGCCTAGGTGTGTAATTAACTCTAAATATATATTTTTTTTCTAAATTATTAATATATGTGAATAAAAATTTTATTAACAAATTTTCTAAGTTAAAACAATTGAAATACATGAAAGATAGAATAAAAACACAAAAAACTCATTAACCAAGGGTAAAAATTCACAAATCATCTCCAAAAGGAACCAAGCACTAAGAAACTAGCAGTAATAAAATAACTTATAAATTAGCCATTGATACTAATAACTCTGTTTGAAGTTATTTGCTCAACTCTCTCTTAATATGCTGCTTCCTATGCTTGATCTATGACTCTTGAAACTAGTCGATCAAACTTAGTGACCCTCAAGATAGCAATGATCGATCACGAATCAGCAAAATTAATTGTCCATCTAAGGAAAACGCTAAAGAACATCCTCAGCTCAGCCTTGGATTGATCCCGAATTCCTTTCAATAATCTATAGGACTTCTAGTGCAATGTCGAAGATTCCATGCGCTGGAATATTTCCCATTGTATATTCTCACTAAAAAAAAGCCAAAAATTGCCCTATGATTTTATTAGAGCCTTCTCAAAATATTTAAAAAAAAATAGAGTGCATTTAAATCGGGCATCGGTTCGAGCAAACTTGAATTTTGTCAAAGTGTTCAAATATTATCAATCAGATCTGGAACGGTTAATTAGTAAGAAATTAGTAAAACTTTTATGGGTGATAGCACCGGGAGTCACAGATCTAATAACTTTAGAGCATAGTGATTCTAAGTCATGGTGAAAAGATATTAATAAAATAATAGAGGAATATCAAAATTGGATAGAAATGGAAATATCAACATTAGGGCAGTCGCCGAAGGGTGGCAGATGACCGTGGGATGGTGGAGGTCGACCGTAAGGGTGGATAGCTCGTAGAGGAAGATGGTGACTAGGGTTTAGAGGAAGGATTAAGGTTTTTGGGCTAGATCTATTTCTAGAAAAATAAACGGCTAAGATTAAACGATAAATGCAAATATTCATTCCACGATGATAAATAACCTATGAGCACTCCCTATTTATTAAGAGTAAAGTTATAGCTGGTCGGATCTAATTCGCCCTATTAGGCTTATGTACATAAATTATCTACTTTAATTTGAATTTAAAAGTAATAAGCAAAATCAATTAACTAGACACAACTCGATTCAACCTAACTGACTCGACACTCGTGGTCAGATCATAATAATCCATCATGCTTCTGACACCTTGTCCTCAATGTGGCTAGTCATTCACATCCTTATATTCGTAGAGCCTTTTGTGCCAGTCAGACTCATGTTCTTCTTCTTCTAGAATATCTAAGAACATGATGTGAGTCAGTTGACATTTGCACTTGTGATGTAGGGTAAAGCGGCCATCACAATAGAGGGACAAACTCTTTTTCCTATGGTCTTCCAAATTACTTGGCATAATCCAGTGCATGATTTGTTGTCAATTCTACTAGGCAACGATAGATGCAGTCTCTACTAAGCCTTGAGTGGGTCGCCACCCTTGTCCTCAATGTGTCTAGTCATTCACATCGTTTTATTCGTAGAGCCTTTTGTGCTTGTTGGAGGACTCTTGTTCTTCTTCTTCTAGACTGTCTAAGAACATGATGTGAGCTGGTTGACGCTTGCACTTGTGACCTAGGGTAAAGCGGTCATCACAGTAGAAGGACAAACTCTTTTTCCTACGATCTTCCAAATCATTTGGCATAAACCAATGCGTGATTTGGGGTCAATTCTACTGGGCAGCAATAGATGCAGTCTCTAGTAGGCCTTGGGTTGGGCCATCTTCCCTCTCTTCCTTGCAAATCTAGTTCAGCTAATCCAATTTGAACTCTATCAGAACAGTCAGCCATAAGGCCTCCTTAGAAGTAGTGGGCCTCAAGGCCTTGATATCAGCTTGAATGTCAAGCTTGAGTCCACTAATGAACATGCTCTTCAGAGTCGAGTCTAACTAGTTGGTGACCTAGTTGTAGATCCGTTCAAACTCCTCTCGATAAGTCCACAGTATTGTTGACTCGGTTAACTTATCAACATAGCCTAGAAGTCCTCATACTAGGTCAGACCAAACTAAGCATACGCGTCAGCAAAAGCCTGTCAAGATTCGAATGATCGAGTTTTCTCTACCGACTAGCACCACCTGATCGCCATGCCCTTCAAATGAAATGATATAAGTTAGATCTTCTAATAGTCAAGTGTCATAGTATGTGAAAACCATTTCACTAGGTAGATCTAGTCTAATAGGTCTCCTCTTGAGAATTTTGGAAAACCAAGCTTGATATTTCAAGCTTGAATTCACTAATGTGGTCCATCATAGCGATTCAAACGACCTCATGGTGGATGCTAGTCTAGTGGGTCAAAGCTCACGGGTCTAGCTCGTATCAAGCTAGGGCTGCATGTAGGTCTGGCTCAATTAGTTGATGCGGGCCCATCAGGATGTTCCACCAATCATCATCAAGCTCGCACTCAGGCCCAAAGTCATGCTCATGGGTACAAAATTGGATCGTGCAAGGTAGTCGAGTTGGTGCGCAAAAATTCAACCCATCTCGAGACACATGCACTTCATCTCCTCTACCCACTTGCCCTAATCGTTACCCTAAGACCAAATTTCTATTTGGACTTGGGGGGCACTGCCCTGGGCTGCTAGTGGCTATGCATGGTACCCAAGGCCTAACTACAATGGAGTCGCAACAGTAGAAACCCTCGATGAAAGGATAGCTTACAATAGAGGTACCTATCAGGTTTGGCTACTCGATGGTGGTCGACGGCTATGGCAGCCACCATTAGTTGGTAGTCGGGCAGAGAAAGCCAGCCATGGTTGCTAGTGGTTATGGAAGCATCAGACCCGAGGCCACCAGCTACAAGTTTGCTACAGCGTGGAAGTCCGTCGACGATAGTCTATAGGCCAATGCTAGTTGTGAAAAATGGTCGTGGCTCGGGTTCAAAGGTTCCAAGGGAGAGACTGACAATGGTGGTTTGGGCTAGGAGAGATTGTATTATCATGGGTGAAAAACTAAGGTTGTGGGCCCTAGCTTCCATTGCGGTTGGGGAAGATAACGTGGGTGCTGTCCCTTGAGCCTACTTTGGTGTTGCTGCTATGGTGAAATGGCTCTATAGATCGCTTTTGCGAGCTTCTCAATGTTCTCCTTAGCATATCTTGTGGATTCCTCTATAGAATTGAGTATCATCGTCGCACTCATGGGTGATTCGTCAATGGCGATAGCTGGTGGTGTTGGTGGTGCCGGCTAAGCTTCCATGAGGATGGAGATGAGTTCTTAGTCCTCTATGGCAGCAATCTCTCTCGGATTTGCCTTAGATGGCATGCTCACCATTGTTGAGGAACGGTGGCTTTGATACTACTGTTACAAACTAAATCTAGAATGATCCATTCATAGGAAATTTCTAAAAATATATATGTAGTAGCCTCGAAAGTTATGGATCTAATAGCTTTGGAATGAAGTAATTCTAAGGTCGGGGTGAAAAGATAATGAAAAAAATGAAGGAAGGTCGAACTTGGAGAAAAAATGGAAATGCCATCATTGCGGCGGTCGTCTAAGGGTGGTGGATGGTCGTGGGATGGTGGAGGTAGATCGTAAGGTGAGTGGCTCATGAAGGAAATAGATAGCTACAATTAGATTTTGGAGGTAGATTAGGATTTCTAGACTAGATCTTCTCCTAAGAAAATAGATAGCTACAATTAAACGGTAAATGCGGGATAATAATATTAACTTAACTCGATATTCATTCCACAATAATAAATGACCCATGTTCTCTCCTATTTATAGGAGTAAAGTCATAGGGGGTCATATCCAATTCACCCAATTGGGTTTACATACACGAATTATTTGCTTTAATTTAAATTTAAAAGTAATATAAAAAATTAATTAACTAGACTCGACTAGACTTAACCTAACTCAAATCATAAAATTAAGTGTGATAAAACCATTCGAGGTAAGTAATATCCCTATAGAGCAGTATCCCTTCGTAGCAATATCCTTTTAGTTCGAATGGGTTCAAATGGTTTTTAAGCCTCCATTCAGTTATTATATGATAAGAATTAGCTTTCTTATGAAATAAGAGAAGAATAATTTCTATTTCTCTCTCCTCTCACTTTATATCATCAAATTAATAACAAGAAAATTATATATTTGCTCCCGAGAGAATAAAACTCAAATAAACTGTCATCTCTCTCTCTCTCTGTATGTACTCTCATCTTTCTCTCAAAAAACCCGCACTACAAGGCAAAAGTTTGCACTACCTATATAAGTTTGCACTGCATGTCATGATAAAAAGCCCGCACTACATGGCAAAAAACTCGCACTAAATGGTAAAAGGCTCATACTTTCCTCATGTAAAGATTAATTGAAATATTATTTATGTATTAGTACTTCTTTCTATCTACTAAGAGGTATTTTTGTTATTTAGTATGAAATATTAATAATCTCAGTACAATTTTACTATTCTTCATTATTTTAAAATGAACTTTATATCACGTGAAATCTAATTATTACTCCTTATACTAGTATACGACTAAATATTATAATAACTTATATTAGTACTAGCTCTCTTTTTTTAGTATAAAAATTAAGAATAATTATTTTAGAATTAGCCTTATTCCATAAGTGAATGGAGCCCAAATGTTTTGCAACTTTCTTTCTATTAAATTTTGTTCTATAAACATTCCAATAGACATGGAGTGCATCTCTGCCAAAAAGACATGCCTTTGAATGGTCATTGTGGAAAAGTATGCAATACTTGTTGAGCCGTTTGGCCCATATATTTTGAAAAATTGCATCTACATATAAGATGTAACACAAATTAGTTTTAAGTTATTAGATCTTATAAACTATCCTTTCCAAGGACATCTTAATATACACTTTAATTAAGAAGATATTAAAACACATTCTCTCAACTTTAAAAGGAGTGAAAAGAAAAAAAGAATACAATACTTAGATATTGGATCTTGAAACACATGAAACTAAATGGCCTCTTGATTTTGACATGAAAGCATCCACCAATCTCCACAATTGCTTGCGCTACTGCTCATATAACATAGTTTTAGAAATAGATACAGCAAATAAACTTCATTTTGATCATGATTTGCCAATTAAACATATAACACTAACAGTGCAACTCACAAGCATTATATCGGTAAAGAACTTGATAACCATAGAATGAAAAGAATGACAAGTAAGACAGAGAAGCTGTATCGAATTTTCTAGTTAAAAAATAAAAGAAATCTTATATACAAGATAAAACAAACTTTAGATTGACATCGATTCCATAGCAATGCATTTGTACAAAAACAAAGAAATCTATTTAAGATATGATCATAAAAAGAGTGGAATTGGTGTTCCAATTCTAAATTCACATACAAAGTTTTGCATTATTTAAAGCCTCAAGAGTATCATCCCTTTGGTCATCATGTGCATCCCACATGCGTCTACAATGTCATTCTCCCAAACACCTAAAAAAATATAGTTGAAATAACCTAATAGCTCCTGTGTCCGAAAGTTAATTCCTTCCCCCTTCCCCAAAGTGCCAACAAATGTGTCAACAAGATGAAAGTTACATGCTTGTGTGATAAAGAGAGAGAAGCCAAGCCAAAAGAATTATAGTTAGGATTGGATTCTTTCCCCCCTTTGCTATAGAAGATTTGAGTGGTGGTTAGCTCTTCTGGCCCAACTTGTGGATAGTGCTGGGGTAAAGGGCTAGAAAGGAGTAGACAACCTTTTGGGTATGATAATGTTGCCTTATGCTTTTGTAGAGTGGGGAATAACATAACCCTCACACTATAAAGTGGACTCATGATGGGAAATGACAACCATTAGAATGAATTGGGTATCCAAATCAATTAGCTGAAAGTTATATGATATGGCCCTTCTTGTGCTTATATTTAACTAACTAGTGAGGGGTTAAGTTTCCAGTAATTCTTGGTGACTGTGCTAATGGGATGGTATTTAAACAGGCTCATTTTGAATGAATGTACACAGGTTCAAATCCTAATGACACCAATTTAATTGGGCCACCATTAAATTCTCACTTCTCTAAAAATAGTGATCGTAATAATAGGGCATAATTCATTTGTCCTTGAAAGTTAAAAGTTCTCTAGAACATTTTCCAAATCCCAGAAATAGAAGTCCTCTTTGCTATGGAAGAGGATAAACTTAACACTAGCAGACAACTTTAGTTAATTTCCTTTGCATGTCAAATAACCGTACATTGTAAAAAAATTGTCCTTGGCCAACCAGGAGCATCACCGTGCACCAGTTCTTTTTATGGAGTGCAGCTGTTAATGGAATAGAAACCAATTTGGTTTTAAATGCGACTGTTATTGCACAAAGGAAGAGAAGGAATCTTATGAGTCAAAAGTTGAGTGGAATGACCAGGACTAGGAGATAAAGTATCAGACGATGAGCACAAAAGGATGCAATGAAATGCTTAAACTGGTAACAACTCAACTCTAAAAATGTAGTGCTAATTAGTTTATAAACAATCCAGTGATACCCGGGAAGGGCTCAACACTAGACTTCTTGTAGAGGCAAATGGAGATTCTTACAGAAAGTAAAGAGTTACAGGAAGTTTGTCTCAGATGTAACGGTTTACAGCAATCTATTTATTGGCCAATCTGTTTGATGTACTCGCAAATATCAACAAAGAGATGCAGGGTAGTAAGAAAGTTCAGTATGACAACAAGGATTTAAGTTCCATTAGATGTTGTCCTTATACAGAGTGGCAGATCTTATGCCAGTGGTCTGCCAGCACGAGATCTTGAACGTGAAATGGGATAGTGAGAGGGAAAGTCTCAGTGCTCTGGCAGAAAGTTACCAGAGTACGGAGAAATAGACCCATCAGAATTGTCTGCAGGAGAACCAAGATTTCCCCATCGGAAAATTGATATGTTATCAAAATTTATTTAACCAAGAGAATAGCACAGTTACGAGTTCATCAAGTTTGCACATTGATATTTTTCCTAAAAGGAATCATGTCAAAAGTACAAAGGATCATTGCATAAACCAATGCTTAGATAAGTTAAAAAAAGAACTTCAATGGAAAAAGGTAGAAGAAAGGAGTAGAACTCTTCAAATTCATTTCATGCGCATGCAGCTGCAACGGAATTAGAATGTTTGGTACCAGGATATCATTCTTCCATCGGAAAATTAATCCTCAGCAGTAGAGGATAGGAATGATCCTTATCATAGTTGGGCCAAGAGGTCTCATCACCTTTCAGAAACTTGTGATGAAGATTCCAGACTGTGCTGTCGTAGTTTTCAATCAAATTGTACTGCAAGCCTGCCTCCGTGATTTCTTGTAGAAACTTGTCTAGTGAATCACCTCTCTTAGGGCTGAAGAAAAAGGCTTCTGAATCTTCAGAACGTTTCAACAAGGATTTGACCATATTGGCAAGACTTTTGTGGAATTCCTTAAAGAAAGTGCTAAAACACAAGAAATGTAAGAGATGATGTAATAAATTATGATGCATAATTTACCACACTTTTTCATGATGACTTGCATTAATTAATAAGTTATAAGACTAAAAGGATAAAACAAGAGTAAATAAGTAACTCCTTAATATCTGAACCTTGTGAAAAACCAAAATATATGCAGTGAAAGATTTCAAGTAATATAGTGACTCAGCTTTTGAGATGACTATGTGATACTTATAAAAGTTACTTCTTAATTAATAAATAAGATAGTCAAATGGCTGGCTGACATAAATGCATGGAGGGCCACCTCATGCAAGTGTTTCAAGTTTCACTAAAATTAAATCACCATTGAAGCTTCCTAAATTAGGCGTCCCAGTTTGGAAAGATACGTCAACTAGAGAAAATAAGAACATATAAAGTTAGATAAATGTGCAGAGGGCCTGTTTGACTGCTTATCACATGTGAGACTTATACATATGTCTTCATGAAACAGAAGTAGCACCAGCATGCTAAATAGATGCAACTTTGTGAAATTTAAACAACTAGGAACCTGATATGTTAAAGTTTAAATACTAGAATTAATTTTGGTAAGATATGTATCTATAACAAGAAAACATGATCTTACTTGACCAAGGAAAAGTATCAGCCATGGGTTTAGCAAGTTTGTAATGTTTAACTTAGTAACTCAAGATACAGGTTCAGTTTGCAGTTTCAGATTGAATGTATCTCTATTATCTACAACAGATCTTATTAGTAGTTTGTGCAACACATGCTGGATCATTTTTCAGGAAAATATATCAAAAGTGGTAAAATTCCATTTCTTTTTTTTTTTCTTTATGTTGGTATCCTAGGTTCTTCGACAATTATTTGAGATC
Source organism: Typha latifolia (assembly GCF_019914945.1). Taxonomy (NCBI): domain Eukaryota; kingdom Viridiplantae; phylum Streptophyta; class Magnoliopsida; order Poales; family Typhaceae; genus Typha; species Typha latifolia. The sequence goes on from NC_133097.1 coordinate 4,355,441, forward strand.
TCCTACTCCTAGAGAGAAACAGGGTATGCACCTAACTTAGGAAGATTTTAGGTAGCCTTAGACAGCTTCTTCATAATGCAAAACCTCTACTTATTAGAGAAATCATAAATAGTTGAAATACTGTTCTAATACTAATATATCTCATTGAGCCACCACCATCATTATCTCTCCTTTCCTTGAAGCGCATGATACTCGAGCACTTGTGGATCCAATAGAGAAGTAGAGATGATGCACAACTTTACTAAAGGGGAGGAAAATCAATAGAAGAGTTGGATGTTAGTAAACCACGAGCTGCGGACATCTATCTTTGGACAACATCCAATTTTCTTATTTTTCCAAAATAAAAAGGTAGACATCTATCTTTGTTATTCAGAGTATTGAGAGGCAGCCATGAGTTGCGGACGATCACAACTTAATATACAAAAATAAAAAATAATTATATATAATATAAAATATATACTAATATAGCATTTATAAAATTTTAATAGTGCAATTCACAACTATGAAAATAATAGATTACAAATTTACAATTACAAATATGAATACATATTTTATTAACATCTTAATAACAAATTACCATGATCGAAAATAATGTTGAAATGCATTAAAAGCTTATTGATGGCAGAGAAAGTAGACAAAAGGAAAGACTTGGTGATTTCCAATATCAGAGAAAAAGAAAAGAATGAGAAAAGAAGAGGAAGAGGAGCTGGGGCAATCCACAGCTTCAATAAAATCCCTATCGTCTATCGACTTCGACCCCTCGTCAAACAACTCATTCGCATGAGCTAGGGATGGTCTGAGGGTTACACACCGTTGTCGCCATCGTCTGCTTGCTGCCTTCACTTCAGCCATCGCTTGCTACCTCCACTAGCCACCGCATAAGAGAAAAGCAATTGAGAGAGGGAGTGAGGAAGAGAGGAGAAAAGGGCTCAAAGAGGGAGTGAGGGAGGAGAGATTTGAGGATTTTTTTTTTAAAGTTACTTAGCTATTAATTGACTGATCCAGGACCCGTTAGTAATAAACCTGCTCCAAAAGCCAGGGGACATGTCAGGCCGCCAAAAGCGCCATGGCGGTCCTCCTACTTTGTGTTGGTTGCATTGTTGGATGGCAGGGGCCCGGTGTGCTGCCCTGACATGGTGGCTACCAAATCAGCCTTTCAAAACATTGCTTGTATTTATTTGCTCTATTTGTTGCTTGATTCTTTGTCAAAGAAACAGACCCTCATGAGCTATGTTATAGAATGAAATCTAATCAGCTTCTGTGTAGCAGAGACTATTACACTTGTATAGCTATAGCTAAATTGAGAAATCCTGACATAGACTGAAAAGGTGACAGTATCAACCACGAAGACTAAACAAGATGACTTGTAATTCACTAACTGCTTTCAAAGATCATATAGGGAATGCTCCTTAAATAGATGGGTAGCTAAACTTGTTGTCAGGGGGCAAAATTTAGCAGCTTACTATTTTTGTCTTCAATAGGCCACAGGATGTTCAAGCAAAGAGATATTAGTATGCAAGAAAAAGTGATGATGAGAAGATCTACAGGAACCTGAATTTAAAGTCTAGGCAATAACTGGAAAGTAAATATAGAATTTCATGGTCACCGGCAAAGCAGGGTCTCCAGCTACATAATTAAAAAAATGCATAAATGTAATACTAAATTAGCACAGTTATGTGATTGTGCTAATATACATTATATTGAGGGCAGTAGAACAAAAATGGTTTCGTTTTGGAAAAGAGAATGCAATGCTTGTTCGACAACTTTAAAAAAGTATGCTTTCAGTTTTCCTCTTAACACTTAAATATAGCTTGGTTCTTGATATGATAAGAGCAAAATGATTCTGGGAGAAGCAATTTAAATGGAGTAAACTGGTACTGGAAGTAGGTGTATTAGTTACATTCAGATAGTCTTATAAGAAGCAGTACCATAGAAAGAAGCCATGGCTTCCAAGGGTCAATGAAAAATTAACCTTATCCAAACGATAAGGTCCTGTTAAGTTTTTCCTAGAAAATTAGGCCCCTGTTAAGCTAATATCAAACAATTGTAACTTCTTTTTCATTCTAGTTAGAAGGCTAGACACCATATGCCGTCTTTCTGTTTATGTGATATTTGGAAATAAAAAACAAATTCAGTAATGTAAGAAACCTCAACTCCTGAAGTGGTTATGACATGGTTTCTTTTGGCGCTTGCATATAAATATATAAACTTTGATAAATGAGTTTTTAACCGAAATGAGCTCCTTAACCAAATATTTACCATTATGGTCCACCCATCAAATTTGTTATCAAATGGGGCATGTTTTGGCCAACTTAGCTAAAACTACTAAATTATTTAGCCTTTCATATAAAAGATAAACCGCTAAACAATTCAATGCTTTCATAAACAATGATTTCACTGTTTATAAAAGGCTAAAAAATGTGATGTGATTCGGACCCCACCGAGTCGTCTCGAGCATGGATACACCCTATAGGAGTCTACTCTTATTGTGTTTTAATTGTTTCTTTCAGAAAATAAGCATTCTATATGTCGCGTTCGAATTCGGGAGGGTCACGTTCGAACGCCCCTTGCGAACGCTTGCAGATGTTCGCATCGACAGAGAACGCAATTTGTGTGTTCGAATGCGCAGACCTCATTCGAACGCCTGCATACGTTTGTATCGGCAGAGAACGCAAAATCCGCGTTCAAATGCGCTCGACCCCGTTCGAACGCAATCAACGAGAATTCATTATTTCTAGGATTATTATTTGTCATTTTTGGCTTGTTTGGTTAGCCTCTTAAGGTGTGGATGATAACCAAAAATATTATTATGAATGAATATTCATATCTATCCCTTTCCTTCCTCTCTATCTTAATCTTCCTTCCCCTTCATTCAAGCCCTAGCCATGCGCCATTTGGACGCCGGTGATCTTCTAATCCCCCTCATATGTCGAGTCATCCCTCCTCCTTAGGATCTCGACCACTTCTCCCTCCTCATTCTTGAAAAACACCTAGACACGCGTATGTATCTAAACCCTAGGCAATGATACCACTCATTTGCTTAAGTAAAAGTAGAAGAAATTTTAAAAAACAAAAATAAAAATGAATGCCAAGATTTTAACGTGAAGAAACCCAAACGGGAAAAAACTACGAATCCAAACTCAGATCAAAACCAATCACTAGAATAGTAGTAGTTATAAGACTAACTCATAAAATAACTCATCGATCCCCACGACTTTGTTCCTCTCAGTCTTGCTTGCTAGAACCCACGATTTATCACTTCTCGTGATTAATATCCAACCTCAGTAGCCTTTGAGATTGATCATTCGTCTAGATAGCCCTTAAGACGAAAATTTAATGTCTTGTAGAAGAGACGGACCTTGTTGATTGAAGAAACGATGTAGCCTTAAAAATTCTCTTTTAATTGCCTTCACCAACACTCCCTAGTGTTAGGGCATCACAATACTTATATATTTACTTAAGATAGAGTCAAATCCAAGTCATATTCAAACTCACGAAAATCCAAAATTTGCATATTACATGGGTGCGTTCGAACGCGGCCCAAGTGCGTTCGAATGGGCCCAAGTGCGTTCGAACCCGGTGACTTGATTTTCACTAGTTGCGTTCGAACATACAAAAACACTCCTCTGTATGTGTGAATGTGCTATGAACGTATGCAGGGTGCGTTCGAACAACCCTTGACTACGTTCGAACGGCAAAAAAACGTTCTCTGTATGTGCGAACTCTTGAGAGCACGTTCAAACACAGTGCATGACTTACAGTTGGCAGTACTTGACTCTATGTTGTTTATCCTCCATCGCCATTTTCCTCCTAGTGCTTAGCCTTTGGAAATTTGTGTCAAAAAGAGGGAGAGTTATTTTAGAGATCATATGTTTAGGGGGAGTAAGGAGTGAGTTTAGGAGTTTAGGGAGAGTAAGTTGTATTTGAGTTGCATAGTGAGTTGCAGTTGCATTAGTACCGATCTTATTTGCATTATTCTGTAATGTGCTGAATGTTTTGTTTAAATTGAACATATGTTGTTTTGCAGTTTTAGATAATTGAAGTTTAGATTACATGTGTTTACTATTTTTAAATTTGTATGATCTTACTTCAAGTTATTTTCACTTGACCTTGAATTGGTATGTTTTTAGTTGTAGGGATTGAAGTGTTATATCTTTTAGACTTGTTGAATGCTTATTTAGGACTCTTTGTAATTTTTGTAAACTACATGTTTTATCACAAATTGCCAAAGGGGGAGATTGTTAGGTTTTTAGTGTTGGCAATTGTGTACAAAATATGCTAAGTGTTTTTATATATGTACATGAGCATTTATACAAGTCTTGAAAGTATTTAGATTGAAGAATTGTAAGATCAAAGGAGAAAGGTTTCTGCGTTCACACCGCATTCGAACGTGCTCTCAAGAGTTCGCACATACAAAGAACATTTTTCTGCCAATCGAACAGAGTCAAGGGCCGTTTAAACGCACCCTGCAGGATTACTGAGGTTGGATATCAATCACGAGAAGCAGTGAATTATGGATTCTAGCGAGCAAGACTGAGAAGAACAAAGTCGTGGGGATCGATGGATTGTTTTATGAGTTGACTACTAGTTTTGAAACTTTAATGCCTTGTAGAAAAGACGGACCTTGTTCATTGAAGAAACGATGTAGCCTCAAGAATTCTCTTTTAATTGCCTTCACCAAACCCCCTAGAGTTGAGGCATCACAATGCTTATATATTTACCCAAGATAGAGCCAAATCCAAGTCATATCCAAACTCACGAAAGTCCAAAATTTGCATATTACGTAGGTGCATTCGAACGCTGCCTGAGTGTATTCGAACGACCTGACTTGTTCTTAGGTGCGTTCGAACGGGCCCAAGTGCGTTCGAACATGGTGACTTGATTTTCACTAGTTATGTTCGAACACGCAAAAATACTCCTCTGTATGTGTGAACGTGCTGTGAACGTATATAGGGTGCATTCGAACGGCCTGTGACTGCGTTCGAAAGGCTAAAAAACATTATCTGTATGTGCAAACCCTTAAGAGCGCATTCGAACGCGGTGTGAATGCAAAATCCTTTCTCCTTTGATCTTGCAATTCTTCAATCTAAATACTTTCAAGACTTGTATAAATGCTCATATACATGTATAAAAACACTTAGCATATTTTGTACACAATTGCCAACACTAAAAACCGAACAATTCTTATCCCCTTAACACCACGATCCATCCATCCCATCACCATTATCATTCCTCACCTCATCATCACCATTACCTGTCATTCCCACCATCACCTCTACTTTTACGTATTTTCGTCCCAATTGCAGTCAGAATCTGCAAAGGGCGTAAATACCAAAAACATAGATCAGGAAGTTACAAGTCGACCACCCCTAGTTTCATAATTTTCTGTCTACAGTAGAATACTTAGTGATTATTTTTCTCCAATTACGCGGGCTGCATTCCTGCATTCAATCTAGATCACGCAGCGGACGCTTGGTCCATAACAAAAAATGCTTAACTCTTGAATAACTGAAGTAGAAAAGTGAGATCTTTCCTTACACGGTGAAGACTAGAAATGAACTGCTGAATTATAATGGAAAGTGCTGAACTATTGGGAGATTTCAGCTGAGCTGGCAAAACAGACCCCCCTTGTTAATAAATTTGAAAGGTGGACCAGTATGGTAAATAATTTTGGTACGGAGGTCATTTTGGTCAAAAGATTCTAGATAAGTTTAGTAAGAGTCTGTACAAGTACTATTTTGAAGTCTTGATAAGGCCTTAATAAAAAAACTTATGTTTTGGTAGATCGCTAACAGTGAATCATTATTTTTCAAATAGAAAACAAAATAATGAATGCTTAATATGGCATTGACAAAATGGTAAAGCCATACCAGTCACTTGCAACAATGATGTCAAAGGCATTTAGCATCTCTGAAGCTTGTTCTTGATTCCAATGCAGCAGCATTGACTTCACCTTTGTTTCCCCAAAAGCTTCAGCATTGATTCCTATGTTATGCTGAATGTCTGAAAGTTAATGAATATCACCTTTGCATCATATTGTTGCATGAAGGATAAAAGCTTTGTAGGACTTATGCACTATCTGGTAATGTCCTAATGTACTTTCAGTTTTAGATATAGCAGCATTTCATTGTCAATTATATTATCATTAAGGTGATACCAATATTCCTATATCAATATCTCACATGAAACTCTTCTCCATTACAATCCAAGCAATTGCTAGTAAATTCACATAAGGACCGGCAATTTTATTGCCAAAATGTTTTCCATCTTCTAAAGCTATACTTTATAAGAGCTTATTAAGACAATTATATCTGTACAAATTTATCAAAATCGCCCTAAATTTTGCCTTTATTATCATTTACACCCTCCTATATGAATATGTATCATTTGACTCCGGCATGTTTCTTTTAATGCCTCAAAAGCACCCTGATGTTAGTTCTTTAACTGAAAAAATACCATAATTATAAATGCAAAATGACCTTAATACCCTTGAGTAAATATTTTTAAGATTTAAGGTAAAAAAGGGAACCATCTTAAGGTCAAATGAGAGATATTTTAGATAATTTAGTTATTTATTTTCAAAAGTAATAGATATTCTCTATTTTGTCAATTGTTGTTAGGTTGAAGTTTTTTTTTTCTTTATTTTGATTAAATTTGTTAGGTTGAAGTTAGTTCAGGATATTTTTTAGGTATTAAAAGAAAATTGTAGGGGTCAAATGATAAATATCCATATGGTTGGATGTGAATGATAATAACTAATAAAGGCAAAAGTAGGGTCCTCTTAATAATTTCCCTAAGATCTTACTGTAATTCTGGGTATCAACTTAACAAAAGAGCATTGCCTTATAAATCCAGATAAGAGCATCAATGTCTGTAATCTGCACCATTACAGTTATCCAGACAAATACTTACTTCATACAGATCTCTTTCTTGGTGGCTTAGAATAAAACTGATAAAGACGGTTTTACTTACAAATGTGGGATACTAACTGCAAAGCAGGATTCATAGACAAGTTTAGCAGAGGAACAATTTATTTCCCGTAGATATCAAACTATTTTTCCTAATATGGTGACTTAGTATATCCACTTGTGTGGTGTAAGATGAAAAATCACACATGGTTCACAGTAGTTAGATGTCAAAAGCCATTCCCAAAGTTCTATGCAAACAATACGAATCAGGAAGAAGAAAATAACTATAATGAATGTTACCATGGCAGACGTGATGTTATATTAAGTGCTCTCAACAATTTCTAGATGAAGAAAACTAAAAGCATATACAATCACAGAAGCAAGTAAATATTACGACAACTGGTCTTGCCGATACTCTTTATTCCTTTCCCTCAAAAAGTAATGTTTAGTTAAAAGGATACAATCAACAACTTGTGGATTTCCATCAGAAATTACTACCTCACAAGCATCTGAGCATACCGCAATAGAAAATCCTGCTAATCCATAACCTGATCCAAGTTCGAGCACTCTTTTGGACCTTAATAACAAAAGTTTGAATCAGTCAATTATCCACCTTTAAAATGACTTTAATAGTTCATAAAGGAAGGACCACCAAAGCAACAGTTGAGGTCAACTCATAGGGAGCGGATAGCTGGACAGTCAATAAAAATATGATATGGATTACATTAAATATGCAATATTGGAAATTACTGCTTAGGATTTTATGAAGTGATAACTCCAATGAGAAACCTGCCATTATTTGATTTGAAGTGATATCAACCATACTTACAACTTTAATTATGTGATCTCATTAGACCATATGCATGGTAAGTTGGCTAAATACTTAAATCATTGGATAGTAAAGAAAGAGCCAAAGAGATTCTCCATAAGAAGATTGGACATTATATTTATAAGTATAGTTGAGCAGCTGGAGAATTCAAGAAAGGACAAGTACTACACAGCCCACTTTACATTGTTCAGAGATTGTTGTAATAAGTCATTATTCACTAATAGGTCAACCTAGCTTTAATAATATATACATGGTTAGTATATGGTGTAATTTTTTGTAGTTTACCTCATGAGGAAACAGGAACTCATTTCATCACTTATATCATAATTCAGTGCATCAACAAGGAGGTTTCAAACAGAAGACTTGGACTAAATTACTGCAAATGCAGGCTGATTCTAAGTTCATGTTTTGTGGCTATGGTAGTTAATTCTGCTAACACTGTTGTCCCTCTAATTAAGCACTTGCACTAAAATCAAACAAGCAATATATTGTCACAATGTCACTCTACCAATAAGCTATTACTAAGGTATATGCCGCCAGCAAACAAGGGCTGGTACAGGACATGGCATGTAGACTAATATTAGCTAAACAATTTCCAACTTCCTAACTGGTAATAGAAAGAATGGCTTTCTTTCATATGGCAATGACAAGTATGGAATGGCATATCATTGACAAGGGCTGGCCATGAGCCCTAATATATCGTGAAGAACCACCCTTCAAAATTATGCATGCATAATGTGGATACTGTGGAAGGTATAATTTTAAGTATAAGGTCAATCTAATCAATTCTATCTGAAAACAGATACATTAATCACAGGAACAACCATGCGAAACTATACTACTCAGGGCAAACCGATTGTGTATTGTGAGAACCAGAAAGAAAAGAAAAAGAAAAAAAAGGGCTCACGTGCACTGCATGTGTGATCCCTTCTCCTTCTCTCACCCATGTGGAGAAGAGGAAGAGGAGGCCATGAAATCCTAAAAGGCCGAATCTCTCTCTCTCTCTCTCTCTCTCTCTCTCTCTCTCTCTCTCTCTCTCTCTCTCTCTCTCTCTCTCTCTCTCCTATCTTTTTTTTTCTAGTTGTCGATCCCCTCGAGGAAGGAAGCAGGATAAGGTCGGGCTCGACCAGTGCCAACTCATTTATGTTAATTGGGTTCGAATTTGGATTGTAGATCCAAAAGACCAAACCCGACCCATTTAAATTGGTGGGATTGGGCCTTAAGCCAATCCATTTAAATGAATTTTTGGGCCAATTACAGCCCAGCCCATAAATAATAATGGGTTTGGTCCTTAAGCCCAAACTATTTAGTGGGTTTTGGTGTGCTGCAGGCCAACCACAACCCACCCAACCATTTGGGCTTAAACAAGCCGATTTAAATAATTTAATTAGTTTTAAATTTTAGAAATTATAATATTAATTAAATTAAATTATGTTATTTATTTATTATTAAATGTGGTGATTTTTCTTAACCCATGGACTAGAAATTTCAGTCGTTTCACCTAGACATACGTGAGTGGGTTCACTTACGTATTTATTTTATTTATTTATTTTGTATTTTATGCTTTTTATCAGATCACGTATAATTCAGCATGCAAATACATTAATATTTTTTTTTTATGCATTATTATGTTCTATGTGCAAAGTATAAGGCCCACCACATTGCTATACTTAGTGCATACAGTCATTTATATGACCAATAATATTAGTGGAAAAACAATTGATACGTGGTAGGACTTTAAGAACATGCACTAGCTAGATATTCTTCGTGCATGTCCCTGTGGTGACTCAAGACTATCTTGAAGTTCAGGAGACAAACCTATTCTTGATCAGCATATGATCCGTTTAGGTGACCCTAATACTATTAGAGATCAATCTAGGGAACAGACCTATACCTGATCAGCAGATAATTCGTTTAGGTGACTCTGGCGCACTTAGAAAACAATCATGATTGATTAGAAATCTCCCTAAAGTGACTCTAATCCTTCTCTATGGTTAATAGAAAAGATAAGATAAATTTATCACATAGTGACACCTCCTGAGGACCTTAACTAGATTAACTATAAAGAAAAGACTCGACTGCATATTGAGGTGACTTGTAGTTAATATGGATCCTCAGGCATAGTCCTAAGTTGAGACATATGACATTATTATTAATATTGAAAAAAATTTAGCATATTGACACGAATCATGTTATGAGATATGATTTACTCCATAATTATTTGATACGATCTCCCCGTGGGTTAAAGTTTGATCTATCCCGTTTTCAGATTTGGATAGGATCTTGCACGGAACTTTAGAAAAGGATTCCGAAAGTTATAGCCGTCGGATCAACGTGAAATTTTGATATGTTGTAGCCCTGGAAAAGAGCTTTCCAATTAATCTAAATTCAAAAAATTCGGATGGCGGGATTTGAAGATATCGTAAGATAAGTAGACAAACGTTAGAGAGTCCGTTCTATGGCTCCGTAGATGAAGGCACGGGATCCTAGGTGAGTTATGGAGGTGGGAGGCTGGCGGTAATGGGTTGGCACCGGTAAGTAAGGTGGTGGTGGAAAGATTATGGATGATGAAAAGGGTTAGGGCAAGGGTAGAGAGATTTGAAGAAGGGGGAGAAGTGGGCCGCCCCTGAGGGACTAGGGTGAGTGGCCGATCGAGGGAGACTAGAAGCGGCGGAGCTAGGGAATGAGGGAATGAGAGAGGAGAAGAAGATTCAGGCAAAAACTCAATTCATTCAATAATCCCTTTTTGGTTGCCATCCACACCTTAAGAGGCTAACCAAATAATTCAAAAATAACAATTATTAACCCTACAAATAGTGAATTTCCGCCGACCATGTTCGAACGGGGTCGAACGCGTTCGAACGCACAAAAGGCATTCTCTGTTGATGTGAAACTAATGCAGGCGTTCGAACGCACATTTCGAATTCTCTGTTTTCGTGAACCTGATGCAGGCATTCGCAAGCACGTTCGAACGCACCCACCCTCATTCAAATGCGACCTACAGAAATCTTATTTTTCTTTAAATAAAACACTAAAACAATAAGAAAAGACACCCATAAGGTGTATCTATGCTCGAGACGACATCGGTGAAATCCTAATTGTATCATTATTTGTATTGTTATTATTATTGTTATCATAAGCAAGCTTAGTAAGATTCTCATTTTATATTATTGAACTTGTATTTATTTAAAGTTATGTTATGGATTCAGATTTATTTAGCTTTTGAGTGGATTTCACTCGTTGAGCTATAGTTGTTGACTCATGTGTTCCCTCTTCTAATATTCCAGGTGCTGATCTATGTGACGACTAAGCGAGATGCACCGAGACCCCACCTCCACTTAGAATTTTACTATTTTGTCCATCGGTTGTATTAAACATTTTATTCTAAACCATCTATTATTTTAGTTTGATTAATGGCACATTATCGATGACATTAGTGTTCTTTATTATTGAATTATATTTATTGGAGTTAGTTGTTCATAATTAAATTCTTGTTATTTTGAGATTGAGAAAAAATTATTAGTTAAAGCTTCGTGTATCTCAAATGCATTGAGGTACATGGCCGGTTATGATTCTAATTTTGGGTTGTGACATGTATAATCCAGTCAAATATCTCTTACGGGACTGAAGAATGCATCTGCCTATGTAGTTATCTATAATTGCACACTCCCCTACCAATTACAAAATAGCTCTTCATAAGGCTTCGATGGAGCTAGATAGAAAAAAGGAAGAAAATCAAAATATACTGGTTCAAGGCAGCTATTTATAGCACCAAGACTTGGAGCCAAATAGAATACTAGATCATTCAAGGAGTTGAAAAGATAAGGTGGGACATGACTGATGGAAAGGATTTCTGCATGTCCCAGGTAGTTTATCTCATGCAAAAAGCTTCACGAGGGGTTCCCGGCATAACAAATGCCAGTGGATCATATTTCTATGTGATAACCTGCTAGGAAATCATCACTTAAAAGTGGAGATCATTAAGTGACAATTTGCTTACTGATTGTCTCTTCTTGCTCACTTGCTAGGGCATCACAAGGGAAACTATACTGATAACATCGTGCCCTCTCTCTCTCTCTCATTTGTGCTGGCTGACACATCTCAACCATTGGTCAAAGTTTTTGCCCAAACAACAATGATATCGTCTCTCTCTCTCTCCCCCTTTGTCCATGCCTCTCCCTCAATCTCCTTCCTCATTGTTCACCATCTGCATGATGTCTCTGCTGGGCCTGACATGTTTAACTCCAACAGGTCGATTAGAATACCCAAAGGCAGATAAACTTAAGTCCTTGGTTGACAAGTCGAAGACCAACATTAACGTAATAACATGTGAATTATAGGGAGGATAATATCCATAGAGTCCAGTATTGCTCTAAAGGATGTTTTGTTCAAATCTCACAACCATCAAGTCAGTATTTTTGGCATTCCTACCTTTTGAACATTGCTCTTGACACCACAAATAAGAAATCTCATGCTTTATTTGCATACATTCATCTGATGAACTTGGTAAAGGTGCTATTTAATATGGTGGTAAGTTTGAATTGGAGGTTCTAAGACCCTATCCATGATAATGATGATGAAGAACAAGAAAAAATAACTAATTTTTTTGGATTATTCTAGCTCTTATGTTATATGCCATCTTAATCATCACAAGTCACAACTTATGAAATCAATAAAATGTTGAAACTCATGGTGAGCAGGCCAGCTTGGCTATCTCATGGTGAGCAGGCCACCTTGGCATTCTAGGCTGCCCGCCAAGTAGCCTGGTGGCCTGCTATTCATTGGAGCTGGTTGGCCCATCTTAGCATTGGAGCAGATTGAATCTCTTAACAGGTTGGATCTACTAACAAGTGAGAGAAACTAACCAATCTAAGAAAGAAAAACCAAACCCATCAATCATTTGCTCCCTCTTTCTCTCGATCTGAGTCCTAACTCAAACCCATTACTCACCCTCTCATGATCGTCTCCCAAGTGGCAGCAAGTGAATGACGGTAATCCACAAACTCCCTGTTTCTTCTCTTTCTTCCCTTTCACTCTCCTCTATTTCTTCTTTTTCTTCCAAAACATCATCTCTTTCATCTTCCATTTTCCAGTTTGGTAGATGTAGTTTTTTTTCTTTTTAACTTTGGTGATGCTTTAGGGGTCAATGGCTCACCTGAAGCTCGAGAGAGGATTCGATTGAAAGAGATGGCGTCGAGAGAGGAGACCGGTTAGGGCTCAAATTGAGAAGAGGAAAGGAGTAGACCGGGTCTTTTTAAATAATTTAGTTCTCAAACTCGTTAGCCCGATTCAATCTGACCCATTACTCCACCAAAGCCAATCCAACACCATATATTTACTATGCAAGGCAGTTGGTGCTCCGCTCGCCATGGCTTCTTTCAATACAACGTGATAGGTTCTACGGTACCAAAAAATAGACTCTGATACCAATGATAGGCTACAGAACGATTCTTTCAAAATCTGAATTAATTGTAGAAAGCAGTCTGCGCAACCGAGGAAAAATATTCACCAAATATTCTCCTGTAGTCAGAAAATTATGAAACCAAGTGAAATCAATCCGTCCCTAATCTATGTTTTCCATATTTACGCCCTTCGCAGATTTGAACTATAATTGGGATAAAAATACAATAAAGTGCGGTTGATGGTGGTGGTGACGGGTGAAGTGGATGTTAGGGTTAAGAATGATAATGGAGATGAAGGTAGGTAGTTGATGTTGTTTAAGGGATAAAGACAAAGGGGAAGAAGTAGTCGAGATCCCAAAAAAGAGGGAGCACTCGACAGACGAGAAAGATTAGAAGTTAGGAGAGACCTTACCAACAGTAGAGGTGGTAGGTTGGTGAAGAGAGAGAACGGAGATTAGGGTAGAGAGAAGATAAAGAGGTAAGAAATCAATAATCCAATAGCATTATGATTTTGGCTGTCATCCGCACATTTATATAGACTAGCCAATAAGCCAAAATAACAATTATTAACCCAAATTCTAGTGAACTCCCGTTGATCGCGTTCGAACGCGCCCGATCGCATTCAAATGCGTTTGATCGCATTCAAAGGCACAAAAGGCGTTCTCTATCGATGCGAACGCGATGCAGGTGTTCGAACGCGCCCGACCGCGTTCGAATGGGTATTTTGCGTTCTTTGTTTTTGCGAACCTGATGTAGGCATTCGCAAAGCCGTTCGAACGCGACCCCTTCCGTGTTCGAATGCAACCTACAAAAAATTTATTTTAATGAAAATAAATAACTAGTGCAATAAGAAAAGACTCTAACTAAATGTATCAGCCCACCACGCTTCCCCCACCTTGTCATCAAGGTGTAAAGTCGGGGAAACGCTCCAAGATATCCGTCTCCAATTCCCATGTCGCCTCGTCAGATGGGTTGCCAAGTCACTCAACTAGAATCTCCATCTCTAATCTGGTACCATGACGTCGTCGACGCTTAGCAAGTACACGAACTGGCTCTATGATCTCTGTCTCCTCCAATGGCTCCGATAGAACTGATCCAACAACCTCATAATCTCCGATCTGCTCCCTCAACAATGAAACATGAAAAATAGGATGCACTCTTGACCCCTCCGGCAGTATTGTAAGACCACTTCGCCCACGGTAAAAACTCCAACCATCGTCTCGACATCTCTCCAACAAATCACCTCAAGTACTGCTCAATGCCTCGATTGACTACCTCGATTTGGTCGTCCGTCTGTGGATGGTAGGCCGAACTGAAGTTCAATCGAGTCCTCTATAATCTGAAAAACTCCGTCCAAAAGTCACTCATAAATACACGATTACGATCCGAGACAATCGTGCATGGCATAGCATGTAACCGAGCAACATCTCTAACAAAAATTTCAGCCACTGCCTTAGCTGAAAATATATGTGACAATGCAGAAAAATGCGCACACTTGCTCAATCTGTCAACCACCACAAAAATAATTGAATAACCACGTACCAGCGAAAGACCTTCTATGAAATCCATAAAAATGTATTCTCAAACACAATCCAATATCAGTAAAGACTGTAGTAATCTAGCCGGTTTCAATGTGGTTGCTTTAGCCCTTTGACAGACTTTGCAAGCACGGACAAAACTCCTCACATCTCGTCTCAATCCTAGCCACGTGCAACTTTGTGATATCCTCGTATAAAGTCCTCAAGACACCCTCATGACCAGCTTCTGGAGTTTGGTGGAAGTGCTCCAACAATTTCTACCATAATCCATCATTTGCGGGCACCCGAATGCATCCGCTGTCCAGCAGCAAACCGCCTCGATTCTCCAACTTTGAATAGTGCTCTAGATCATCCAATACCTCCTGTAATAATCTCAAAACATCTGGGTCAGATGTACATGTATACCCCAGCTCATCAAGAAAAGAAAAGGTAGGAGAAGAATAGGCTGCAAGCTCAAATGTATCGGGTTGGCATGATAATGCATCCGCCGCTCTATTTTTCGTTCCTTTCTTGTATTGAATTACATAATTATACCCCAACAATTTTGTGACCCATCTCTGCTGTTCCAAAGTGTGAATATGATGTCCCATAAAGTATAGAAGGCTCTTTTAATCGGTTCGGATAATGAATCGCCTACCAATCAAATAAGGCCTCCACTTTGTCACCGCATGCAGAATTGCCAACATCTCTCTCGTAGGTCGATAATTGCTAAGATTTTTGTGATAAAGCCTTGCTAAGAAAGGTTATGGGACGTCCTCCTTGCATTAGTACAGCTCCTATGCCAACTCCTGACATATCACATTCCACAATGAACTCTTTGGTAAAGTCCGGTAGAGCTAGAGCGGGTGCCGTTGTCATTGTTGTTTTCAGTTTTTCAAAGGCTATAGTGACTTCATCGGTCCATCTAAAAGAATCATTCAACAAATAAGTGAGAGGAGCAGCGATTTTGCCATACCCGACAATGAAGCAGCGATAATATCCAATCAGCCCCGAGAATCCTCGCAATCCAGTGGTGGTAGTAGGGATCGGCCAAGCAGTCATGTATCCTACCTTTTGAGGATCCGCCGCTACAACTTCCGCTTTGATGATGTGGCATAAATACATCACTTGTTGTACTCCCCATAGGCACTTAGACTTCTTAATCTTCAGCTGATTTTGCTTTAAAAAATTCAGCACATCCTCTAAATGCCACCAATGCTCCATTTCAGTCCTGCTATACACAAAAATGTCGTCAAAGAATACTAAGACATACCTTCGCAGTAGAGGCCAAAAAATATCATTCATGAGACCTTGAAAAGTAGCTGGAGCATTGGTGAGACCAAAGAGCATCACCCGAAACTCGTAGTGCCCGTCCGGAGTCCGAAATGCAGTTTTATGCACATCCATCGGATAAACTCTAATTTGATGATACCTGACCCTCAAGTCAAGCTTGCTGAATATGGTCGCCCATGCAAGCTCGTCCAACAGCTCCTCTATAACCGGAATAGGATACTGATCCTTGACGGTGAAAGCGTTTAGTGCCCGGTAGTTGACACAAAAACGCCATGTCCCGTCCTTCTTTCGCACCAATAGCACGAGCGATAAAAGTTATGACTTGGTTGTATGAGGCCTTGCTCCAACATCTCGGCTACCATTTTGGAGATAACTTCCTTTTGCACATGTGGATACCGATATGGCCTCATGTTTGCCGGTGCAGCCCCGGGTACAATCTCTATGCGATGGTCCGCCGTTCGCCTTGGTGGCAACTCCTTTGGTTCCTCAAACAGTCCAGCAAATTTATCTAATAAATTAGAAAATTTGATAGTAGTATCTAGACTTATTTGAGGCTCGTCTCCTGCTAGTCTTAACTGAAGAATATAGGCCAAATCACTCGCACATGGCAGCCCCACCATCGGCTGCACCGCAGGAATCGGCGGAGATCGAACACCATCAAGCCGCATATCTTTGTTTCCTTGCTTAAATTTCATCCACATGCTCCGGAAATCAAAAGTGACGGGTCCCAAGCTTTGTAACCACTGAGTGTCTAGGACAATGTCTGCTCCTTCCAGCGCCAAGGGATACAAGTCCACAATGATATCGTGTCCTTGCACCCGTATACCGACCCGATGACACAAGCTCTCTGTCCTAAGCTTCGTGCCATCTCTAATAGCAATGTTGAACCCCGTGGTCGATTCAACCTCCAAGACCAATCTCCTCACTAACCTCTCGTCTAGAAAGTTGTTTACTCTCGGAATCGATGAGGATGTGCACACAATACTTTCTAACGAGTCTGTCTACCTGCAATATCCTCGGCACGGAAGCACCCGAATATGCATGCATTAATATTTCAGCATGGATAACTTCCTCCGTGCCCTCCTCATGGACCTCCTCTAAACACTCTCCATCACCCACAACCTCATCATCATCGAGACCATCGATGAGCATCACACTCCCGATCGGTTTGGAACACTGATGACCGGGGATGAAACGTTCATCGCATCGAAAGCAAAGGCCCTTCGCTCTTCGCTCCTCCACCTAGGCAGGTGTGAGTTCGAACGGGGGGTCTTGTGCCTCCTCTAACATCGAAAGAAGGTCTCAAAGGTGGTCGTAGTCTAGTACTAGTAGCTGCTGTCTTTGAACCCGCAATATTTCCAGCCGACGTTCTAGGTGCAAACCACCCATCTCGGTTGTCCCAACTTATTTTCGCTGCCATCTTAAAAGCCTTATGCTTTTGCTCCATTCTCACGGCCTTCTCAAAGGCCTCCTCAAGAGTGATAGGACAAAGAGCACGAACATCCGCCTGTATCTCATCCCGCAGCCCTAAAATGAATGTGCTCACCAATGTCGGTTCGGGCCAAGATAGCTCACAACGACTACCAACTCTTTCAAATTTAGCTTGATACTCTAAAACGGTCGTCCTCTTGACCATCTTACTTAATGTGGCAGCAAAATCTTCATATACCGTTGTCCCAAATCTGCGTGTAAACCTCCTACAAAAGTCAGCCCAACCGATAAATCCTCCACCACGAATAATCAACCTATACCAATGCAATGCCGTTCCCTAAAGGTAAAAGCTTGTCATATGAACCTTTACATCCTTCGTTATCCCTTGACAATTAAAGTATTGTTCCACTTGAAATACCCAATCTGTCGGATCGCCGCCTTGGAATTTTGGGAAGTCTAAGCGTACGGTTCTCCATCGGATAGCATTGTTGGGTTCGCGAAAGATCATTGGTTCAGGTCTGAACCTTTGTTCTTGTTGATCACCTTCTCTAAATCCTCGAGCACGTCCATAACCATCTCTGAAGGGATCAACATCATCCTCCAAGTGCCAATCCTCTTCATCGATGAAGCGCACCGGTGCCGCACACCTCTTAGGTTGTGTATTGGAGGTGGGGGATGATGTGTAGGAATAGGTAAAAGAGGATCATTGACATTAGCATATCGCACCTGAACCTGTGAGGTATCGAATCGGTGTGGTCTCACCGCTGGTCCTTCTTGAGGCACCGATCTTCGTCGAGGAGATGACGAAGTCGATCGGTTCATAACACATTTTTTAAAGCATTGATCAATTCTGCATTGCGTCAACCCTATGCAGCAATGTTTGGAACATGCCCCTAAGTTCATCCGCCAAGTCCATGTTCACACCCAAGGACGTTAGTTGACTCGGTCCTACCATGGTCGCCCCAAAGGAATCGGCCTCACGGTTAGAGTTATCATGGATTGAGTCTTCCCTTGTCGGTGTGTTCTCTATTGGTCTCCTTGTTGATATCATCTTCTTTATTTCTACCATTAATAGAGGTCTGAGGTTTGCCTGACTCTGATACCAATGATAAGCTACAGAACGATTTCTTCAAGATCTGGATTGATTGTAGGAAGAAGTCCGTGTAATCGAGGATAAATATTCACAAAATATTCTCCTGTAGTCAGAAAATTATGAAACCAAGTGGAATCGATATGTAACTCCGTAATCTACGTTTTTCCTATCTATGCCCTTCGCGGATTCGAATTGCAACTGGGACGAAAACACGATAAAGTGCGGATGATGGTGGTGGTGGCGGGTGGAGTGGATGTTAGGGTTAAGGATAATAATGGAGATGAAGGTGGATGGTTGATGTTGTTTAAGGGATAAAGACGATGGGGAAGAAGTGGTCGAGATCCCAAGGAAGAAGGAGCACTCGACAAACGAGAAAGATTAGAAGTTAAGAGAGACCTTGCCAACAATAGAGGTGGTAAGTTGGTAAAGAGGGAGGAGGGAGATTAGGGTAGAGAAAAGATAGAGAGGCAAAAAATCAATAATCCAATAGCATTATGATTTTAGCAGCCATCCACACCTTTATAGAGGCTAGCCAACAAGCTAAAATAACAATTATTAACCCTAATTCTAGTGGACTCTCGCCGATCGCGTTCGAACATACAAAAGGAGTTTTCTGTCAATGCGAACGCGCCCGACCGCGTTCAAACGTGCATTTCGTATTCTCTGTTTTTGCTAACTTGATGCAAGCATTCGCAAAGCCGTTCGAATGCAACCCCTTCCGCGTTCGAACGCGACTTACAAGAAATTTATTTTAATAAAAATAAATAACTAATGCAATAAGAAAAAACTCTAACTAAGTGTATCACAATGCTTATGTATCATTGACATCACTGGTCAGACAATTAGAACCCAGTCATAGTGCCATAAATAGGCAATCCTATAGATCAAAATACATTGTGCATGTATTTGTGCATGGCTCTTGTGGAAAAATTTTTCTTTCTTAATAGATGAAAATAAAAATAAAATATATTGAATGTTATCCTGATTAGAAACAATCTATGGAAAGAGATTTAATCTTAAAGTGACTACAAGTACTTTTATTTGAAGATGGAGGATATCCTATACAACATACCTGAACATATCTGAATGGTTAAAGCAAAAGTAGGCAAGCACATCTTCTGATGGCCAACAACCTTAGGAAAGAAACAATATAGTAAGATTCCAACAGAGTGTGCAAGCTGTTTGAAAGTTCTGAAATGCAATGCCATTCCAAATACCTTATGTTCAGAGACAACTATGAAAGACTGGAGAAAAGAAATAGCATGTTACCAATTAGCTTAGAACTCCCAAGTGTATCAACAAATATTTATCACTAAAAATGACTATAGCAGACCAGAAAATATACATGCATATAATTATCACTAAAGTCAGCTATACCAGACCAGAAAAATGCACATGAAATGGCAAGTATGATCTTCAGTAAGCTTGAATATTTTGACAATCATGTAATATATCCAAAAAGGAAATGTTTGAACAACGACAAAGAACAGGATGATAAGTTTGTGTGATACTTTACCCACGAAAATATGGAGCTCTTTAAACTACTCAAAGGGAAAAGAAGAATCAGTATGATTCCATCAATATGAGATAAAGGGTTTGGCAGGTAAAAGTAAATTGCCAATCAAGAGGTAGATATACTGCTACTTTTGATTTCTTTTGCACTTCCTCACTCTCATCTTTCACAAACTCTCAATAGTTGATACTCAAAGAAGTACAAAATAGTATATTAAGAACTAAGTCACTAACCATGCTTTTCATCATTGCAATATATCATTGTATCCATGATTGTCCTCTTAATAAATGAGGTGGTGTTATTCAGTATATGGTAGGCCTTACCAGTTACCACCATGTGCATGAGATATGCTTAGGCAATAGGAACATCCTAATCATAAGTGGTAGTAAGGCAACGCAGAGGGTCTCTAGCATTCAGAAGACCTTTTTATTGATCCTGGAATATATCATTTTCCTCTCCCTCCCTCCTATTATTGCATGCACCTCCCCATCCTACTAAGTTGTCATGTACAAACAATGTTTTATCAACTCTTTTGGTATGTCTAAAATCATCAAGTTTTTCCTAGGATTGAAGCAATAAGATTCCATATCCATAAATTCAATGTAGGAAGCAATACCCAAATTAACCCAAGTACAAAAAAAAAATTTCAAACAAATTCTAAGATAATCAAAATATGAGGTCTCATTTTTGGGAATACATGTGAAAATGTGAGGAATGAATACAACCGATAGAATTCTGACATAAAGTTGTTCAATCATTACTGCTCCAACAGCCCATGAGGCTATAGGGAACTTACACACTAGCCCTGTCGTGTCAATGTCAAATCTTGTAGAAACTTCAAAGTCATTTAACTCAATAGAATCCTCCCTTCTTTGGCTGCATTACAATTTGATAAAAAGCTTCAGCAACTAGCAATGAGCAAGGGATTACTAGGTTTGACAAGTAGGCATCTTTATCATATAAACATACTTGTTGCTTCAAAAAAGCACAGCCAGAGGCAATAGTTCCTAGTGAACAGATGCAATAACAACTTCGACCTTGTGAAAAATAATTCGAGTAAGCTAGATAGATAATCTCCATTCAGCCTATGTAAAATAATTCAATATGATTAAAAATTTAAGACTACTAAATTATCATACTAATTGAATAAAGGTATTCATTAAGGTAGCATTTGGTTCATGCATAAGAGATATTTATTTATGAATTAGAACTCCTTTAAATATATTTTACAACCAAACATACGCTTATCTATATTTTAGCCAAATTTTGTATAACGTTGACCATATAACAAGTTATACACAAAATTTTATCATAGGTAGGAAGATGTGATAAAGTTATGCACATTTTCTAAGTAAGATTTCTATTACAATTAACATACTTATTCACAGTTGGTAACTAAACGTAAATTCTTACACAAACTTATTCAAAGTAATCATTACATTTTACAACCAAACAACAAAATGTAAGTAAAGTTATAGATGTACCTAATTAACATTTAAAATATGTATATAAAATTATTCTTAAAAAACTCTATGCATGAACGAAAAGATAGCTAAAAGATTAACTATATAGACATTAGACATTAGGCACGAAAATTAATCTCAAAACAAAGAGTTTGATGCATTGCGTTCCCTATGTCTACATATAGAGGGTGTCAATCTACAAATTTGTGAAGCATAGGCACTCCCTTACATCAATAACAAGTGATATTTCTCAAATACTTGTTGGATTGCATTTCTCATTCATCCAATTACTTCCAAAATGGTCAACCCCTAGATTCAGCTTTGAGATGTATTGCCCACTTGGATATAACGGAAACTACCACATTCACTAAATGATAATGAATCCTATGAAAAGGGTGAAATGCACAAATTTTTTTATTTTTTAATGTAGGGGTAAGGATTCCTTTAAAAGAAGATGTTGATTGTGCGTTTTATATGAACTATGTGGTCAATAAATTTGGAGAAACGAATATAGCTTTCATTTATTCCCTTGCATCCCAGCTTTCTTAAAATTTTATGTTGTTGATAATTTATGAATATATCTTGTCAATTTAATAGGATTAAGATGAGTTCCAGAGTACGTTACTTTATAAATGTACTATCTTGTGTCAAGCAAATGGAACATAGTCATACTAATGATTATTTACATATTGTTTACTTCAGTTTATTCACTATTCTAAATACACATCGTATTGATATAGGCATATTGTTTACCCCATTTTTGTTCCCATGCTTGATAGTCTTACATATGAATATGTTTATATGGTAGTAGTATATCTGAATCAAGTCATCGTCCAAATGCTAGGAAGGATAAATGTTAGCTAACATTCATTTCTATATTAAGGATTGTTGTGCCGCCCCTTGACCAGCAAGGCAAGTGCTTGTAGGCATGACCCATGGCTACTGGTACAGTAATCTATATTCCATACTGCTCGCTTCTTCGACATGTCGACAAGCATAGCAACCTAAAAAAAAGAAAGTTTTATCTTTAGTTGGTGAAACTATAACTTGATGGAAATCTTCATTTATACAATCTAATTTTTTCAACATAAATTTCAGTGACTTCACTCATGAAACAATTCCAAAGGGTTCTAGCTTTCACTTGGCAGATTTGTTTTCTCAGATAAAAGACAGAAAAGGAAAAAAGTGGTGCGAGATGAACCCTAATCTGTTGCACTCTTTTACGTGTCTGTCTTGGTATTAGTGCAGATCCTTCTACATCGCTGGCTTCCATATCCCTTATCTGTTATGAGTTAGAAAGGCATCTCAGCTAATCACTAATTTGTGGATTATTTCTTGGCAAGAAGTCCAATTTTCATGGGAGCACCACATGAGTTGCAGGGCATCATATCTGGTAGTTGTACACCACTAATTCTCTTCTTAATCACACATTGCTGCATATATTTTCATCATTATGTCGGTCAAACTGTAGTACGAACAACTTGATCCTTGTCTATTTATGATTTGTTGAATAAGAGAAGTATCAGAAGGATGGTTAGAGAGTCATGTGACTTCTATTGACAATTCAACCCTCCAAATCACAATGATTAAATTGGATGGCTCAATTACCTTCCAAGCTCAGAATAAGCTTTCTTGTATATTAAGATCAAAGGAAAGATAGGGTACATGAACAGTAAGATGCAGACCAACATCAGATAATTCCTCTCAACATAAATTGAAAACAGACATGCAGCACAAATTTATAAGAAAGCTGGATCGGTTGAGATAGGACATGCACTACCATAGATTGAGCTAGTGCAAACAAGATCTGGAATGTCATAGAGAAAACATACCCAAAAAGGACATGCAGAACAAATTTATGAATTAAAATGGCAAAAACATACAACTCAAAGGGAGTAGTTTGAGTGCAACCTATATATAAGCATCACAGTTTCTCAACTGAGTTTGCAGCAAATTCCTTTTCATTTCACATTCTTAATGACTTGAATTAAGAATATAATACAGCCTAGATTAAAAATAGGAATTGTTGCAGCATTGTGCTACCTAGCACTTATTACCATGATTTGAAAAATACGCAGTATATATAGTAGTTTCAGCTTGCTAAAGTTAGTTTCGGGTTTTCGGCCAAAATGTTGCGGTATTGACTCAATTTCAGCTGGTATCAGCCGTAACGGGTTCTACATGCCAAATAGGAGATATAATCACAGCCATAAATTCAAAGTGAATGGAAGGCTAAGATGATTGATTAATTGGGCTTTCAGTTTAAAATCAATTGAAAGCTTTCCATTAACTTTTATCTCTTTTCAATACTAATCAAAATTTATTCCTCCTAATTCCTATGCTTTCCATTAATATCAGCATTGATTACTTAACTTTAGTCTCTTTCCATTACTAGTCAGGATCTATTCATACCCCATAATGGCAACATTTAAATCTCTTTTGGTAACATGAGCCTCATTAAGCATAAATTAATCAAAACCATATATAATTGTATTTTATAAAGATATAATTGATCCTTTTGCCTACTAATGGCAGTATATAAATATGTTGTGTAGCATAGCATTAATTAATCCTAGCATCACATGAGATAAATTTGGTAAAATGAGCAGTATAGCCCAAATTTATTTAAAACTATGATAACAATAGTAACTATTCTAAATAATGACAATAAATTTGGTAACATCAATATTAGTTTCTCCTAATTGTTGTTCAATGACAGTAAGCTTATTCAAATTTAATCTTTCCTTGCTCCTTTTAGAATTGTTTGCTAATTTTTAGAATCTTATATACCTATTTGAATTTTAATCTTTTTATATATGACACCAAAAAAGAGCCAAAACTCCAAAACTGATCAAAATTCAGAAATTAGGAAATCCAAAACAGAAACCTTGAACTATGCTCATCACTATTTATCCGTTGGCAAAGGGAACTACAAGAGTTATGATGGTGGTAAGCAATTACCCTGAGTCATCGCTAATTTATCCTAGACAAAAAGGACAAGATTTTCTACTATGTCTTGGTAAGAAATCTGATGTAGGACAAGTAGGAAGTCCTAAGATGTGATGATGGACCTACAAGAGAGGTGATTAGGGATAGTAAAGAAAATTAGAAGATGAATAGAGAAAATAGAGAGAAAACAAGCCACCCCTTGGCCAAAAAAAAAACTTTTTTTTTAAATTCCTCATTCCTTGCAATGTTCAGCCTCTCGATTAACATTCCAAAAGTTAATAAGATATTGCATCGGCTATTGTTCACTGCTAGGCTGATACAGTGAAACTGCAGTGCTGCTAGCAGTGACCAGAAAAAAAATTAAGACTTAAATACCCTAAAAATAAAACCATAACTAGTAACTCCACCACTAACGCCTATTTAGGCTTTAATCTAAGTTTCATCCTTCTTGAGGTCATAACTAATTATAAAATATCATCCTATTTGGGTAGGATTTTCATTAAGATGATTTACCATATGTTATTTAGCTACCTTTACTTATTTTTAGTTTATTAATTAACAAATTTCAATTGGATATATACAACGATAGCCATACCACAGGCACGGATCATGCCGACCGACACGGCACATACTATAAGAGAATGAGAGAAAGAGGTAAGGGATATTCACCTTTGCCTTTGCAGTCGCCATTGCTCGCGGATTGCCGCCCGCCGCTCGCCATCGCCCTCGCCGTAGCTTCGTCAGGTGCCCTAACCCGCCCGAGAGAGAAGAGAGATCGGATCCGGACCCGCAACTTAAGTTTAATCCCTCTCTCCCTCTCTCTCTCTCTCTCTCTCTCTCTCTCTCTCTCGATCTCGATCTCGATCTCGATCTCTCTATCTCGATCTCTCTCGAGCGGGCTAGGGCACCCGACAATGGCGACGGCGAGCGGCGGGCGGCAATCGGCGACGAGGTCGATAGTGAGCAGCGATGCTATTAGGAGGGGTGCCGTGCAGCACCCTCGTGCCACGTGTCGGTACGCCACCGGCACGGCAAGTGTCGGTCGACACAACCATCCATGGATATATATATATATATATGTTAATTGTATCTACTACTTAAAAGCTGCGATGTTATGTGCCGGGAGGTAGTATATATCCATATGGTGGCAACACTATTGTCACGAAGTTGTAAAGCTATGGACTTTCATTTTGGCATACATGTAATGATGTAATATGGACTTAATGTTCTTTATGCATACATGTTATGTAAAGCATTTAAATTTTGTATCTCATTTACATTTGTGATATAATGGTATATTGTAGACTTGTAGCATTGTGATATCTTCATTTGATAGTTGTATTAAATGTTTTCTTGAGTATATGTGTGTGTAGGTTTAATAATTCTCAAGTTGGATGTATCAGCTGTAGCGTAACTGTTCCTAAAGAGATGCTCATGAGGAAAGTCACTTGCTTTAACTATAAGTGAACTGCCTCCTGCTTCAAAGTTTTTATTTGTATGTTACTATTGCTCCATAGCTTTACTCCTCGGTGTTCTCAAGTGCTCTTTGATGGTAGTTGCAGGATGTTGAAGTAATATACAAACAGTAAGAGCGAATCACTTTCTTCTATCTTTATTCATGGCCTAAGAAATAGGGGTGGTAAATATTAACCCAACCGATAACCCAACACAATAACATAGCTCTTAATCGGGTTTGGATTAGTTTAATCAAGTTCGGATCATAAACGGGTCAAACCGCCTAACCCGATTAATAATCGGGCCGTATTCGGATTATACCAGTGACCCGTTTTAGCCCGTTTAACCCATTTAAACATATATGGTTAGGGCAGGCAACCCGCCAACCTATTAGTATATATAAACTAAATTTCTAACCTAACCTAAGCTACCTCACTCTCTCACTTCTCACCCAACCTCCTCTTTGGCTCTTTCCCAAATCCATTCTTTTCCCTCTCCCAAATCACTATCTCCACCTTTGTCCTCTCTCATAGGCCACAAACGGCAACTGACTCTCCGGCCGTGCCCTCGCCCTCCCCTCTTCCCTCCGCTACCTCTCACTCTCCTCCAACTGACTCTCCGGTTGTGCTGACGGGTCTTTCCCCACCTCAGCATGAATTGCCTCTTCAGCCACTTGCCACCCGGAGATTCGGAGATTTGGGGGATGCTAGAGGACCAACCTTATTTCCGACGATAACCCCGCCCTTCTGCCTCGTCTTCCTCAACCTCAGCAATGAACCTCGGCAAATTCGGCGATCTCGAGGACACTAGAGACAATGCCTGCACTAAGAGTGATAGGCAACATGATCTTGCTCCCCAATGGCGAGGAAATGCTAATCATCAATGGCGTGGCAATAGGAACAGCAAGGTGGGAGCTCGGTAAGAATCTATCCCTCACACCGATTGTCTACAGCATTGGAAATCGCACAGGAGCGCAATTTGACTTGAATAACACAGTGGCTACTCCCTGGTTTTATCACTCTTCAGGATGCTGCTTCGCAACAGCTATGTGCTCATCGGCAAAAGCAACCCTCACGTGTACTACAACTTCTCTAGCATTGAGTAACCGATGGAGCTTGGCCTCAAAGCATTCTCACCTCGCCGCCACGGGAGCCAAAGCTGGGACTCTGTCGCCATGGAGGTCCACTCCCGAAGCCTTGTCATCATCAATACCTCAATATCCGTTGCCGCTTCGCCAACTCCGACGACACCTCCACCGTCATAAGCCAATGTCTATATTCTGCTATATTTGTTACTAAATATTGCCGCAATATACTACGACATTGTTACTAAATATTGTTACTAAATATTGTTGCTAAATATTGCCTAATTTTGTTAGATTTGTGTATGTATTATATTCTTTTTGTTAGTTTGCTTAGAAGATGATGTATATATTCTAAATCTTGTTGTATTAAGTTTTTATAGTAATCTTGTAAATGGGTGAATCAAGTCAGTGTAAATGGGTGAATCAGGTCAGTGTAAGTAGGTGAATCATGTCGTGTAAATGGGTTAATTGTGTCATGTAAACGGGTTTATTGTGTTGTATAAAGAATACAACCCATTTATTAAACGAGTTAAACGGATCGTGTCCGTGTTTAAAAATTTGACCCGTTTAATAAACAAGTTATGCTCGTGTTTATACTATCTTGACCCGACCCGATTGCCACCCCTACTAAGAACTACTACCACAATGCTGCTACTCTCATGTGTCCTTGATAAAATCAACATACTTACCGAATGCTCCTTGCTACTCTAGAATACATCACATCAATTTCCTAAGGACTCGGAGTATAGCTTTTTTCTAAGTGAACCAATATATTTGCTACATATTTTGAGGATACATTTTTCAAAACTTATGCTCTATGATGATATGAAACAATAAAAAAAAATAAAAAAAACAGCAAAGAAGTATGCTTTTGGTTGTCAGGCCCATTAAGCATTATGCAGTCTTCAAGGACATGATTCTTAATTAATTCAGAAAGAATCTCAAAACTCAGATATGAGGTGTAATTTTCCTTTATACAAGGAACTAAATATCTAAGAGTACTGCAATATATATCAAAAGCACCTAACAATTGAAACGGAGAAAAATAAAGAACTACATAACTTACATCAGAGTAAGTTCTGGAACACATCCAACAGGCAACTTGTAGCAAACATATATGTCTCTTGGACCAGCTATATCATTTCTCTGCAATGAAGTCCCTACAAAGTCTGCTGACTGACAATCTAATGCATGACAAGGAATCAGGTTAAAGCCACCTGATGTCCTAGATATTTTCTTGATGCCCTCTGGATTATCTACAGATAATTCCCCTATCAAATTATTAAAATTAAGTTAAAACATGATTGATAAGTGAACAAACAAAAAATAGAAAACAAAAGATTAAATAAGTTGTTTTCAAACAAGAAAGAATGAAGAGAAATAATTTTATTGGTCAATGTGCATGGAGAAAAAGGTTGACATTGCTAGTGCCTAGTGGTTATTCACTGCATAACCCACTCTAAATCTGGAAACTACAAATTAGTGAAAGATTATAAAATATCTTGACAAACATATATGTTAAAAGTTAAAACTATAGCTAGACAGGTTGAAATTGTGATAATCTCTATATTCTATCACATGAAAACTATAACAACACGAATAAAGTAGAAATAGAAAATAGTACTTTGGATAAATAAGCATTTCTAGATTTTCAAGATTGTTCTTACTAAGTAGTGGAGGTTAAGAGGCTTATCTTCTCTAAAAATGAGTACGCAAATAAGAGAGATGAGAAAGTACTATATTATACAAAATGCTCTATAGCTACGAGGCAACAATGCATAGCTACAACCCTGCAAGGTCCAGAGTTTCCAAAGACAGGAATTATGAAAAAGGATATGATGTTTAAGATGGGGAATAACGAAGAATCTTATAGAAGTATTAGCAGTTTAGCACACTATATGTAATACCCTTATTTGAGTTTTGAAGTGTTGATCAATACTCACATAAACATTTTCCAAAGATAAATGGTACACCCAACAAAAGTGTGTGGGATCTGTAGTAACTCCGACAACTTCAATATTAGACCAGCCCTTTCATGTTTACATTTAAATTGCTTATACTAGGTTTCACTATAGAATCATTTTCCGGACAACTTTGTTATCTAGGAACTGGTTAATACTTTTTTCTTATTCTATCACCATCAATCAAATTGTTTATAGGGAGAATCATTTTTCTATATCCTTCCAACAATCTAAAATACTTTATCCTAGCTATAAGCCTGTTGCAAAAAGCTGGCAACATATGTCTTATGGACTGACTAGGCTCGTCGACGGGGGTCTAGGAGGCGGATAGATGTGGACAACGGTGGCGATGAAGACGGAAGGTGGTAGAGCATGGGGGAGAGAGAGAGTATGGAGAGCGATGATAGTGTAGAAGGATTAATTTACTTCTACTCCTAAATTACTCCTATGGCTACTCCAGATTATTTAGCATAAGGCTAAAATATAATTCTAAATGCTTAGATTCAATAGATTATTAAATAAAGAAGATCGACCCCTCTTATATAGTGGTCGATTGCAATAAGTCCTACTAGAACTAACCCTAAATGTTTTAAAATTTAAACTAAGATTTGTCTTAAAAACTTACATAACTTAACTAGGATTTGCCTTAAAAACTTATAGAACTTAACTAGGATTTACTTTAAAGACTTACATAACTTAACTAAGACTTGACTTAGCTTACATGACTTAACTAAAACTTATTTTAAAGGCTTACGTGATTTAACTAAACTTGTCTTAAAAGCTTATATGACTTAACTAGGCTTATATAAGAGATAAATATAAATTAATTAAAAAATAAATTAACTCAATCCATCAAGCACAATGTCCACGTGAGATGATCCAATAATTTTGTCATTTATCTATGTTAGGAAATTAGCCCTTTTCCTACATTGGTGCAATATCTTTTGTGATAAATTTACTCTATTCCATCATTTCAATGGTATTTATTTATTTATTTGAGCGTTAATCACTTCAAACACTAGATTGATAACAGCATGCATTGTTAATTAATGCTCTCCTTCTTTATTATGTTAGATTCCTCACAAAAGCAAACACACTAATATCAAAAATGTGTCCTTAAGGACCTTAACTCTCTTCTTTTGTGCTTATAAGATAATAAGACTGATCCCTCAGCATTGTGATCAAGCAACCAACTAAATTAAAACCACCACGCCAACACCACATTGATTGTTATCTTCCCCACATGATAATAGAGAAACCTAAATTTGTAAATATTTTGAACCTACTATAAAAATACATTTTTTATTAAAATAATATAATTTAAAAAAGAAAAAGTCTAGTCCCAAGAATGCAATAGAATGGATCCATTAGTTCTCCCACTTTACTCAATACAATAGCTCATGTGTGTCGATGATATGGGTGGATTTAACTATGCAAATTAGAGATCCAATCTCACAAATTTAACCCTAAGGTATAACTATTGTCATAGTGCTATAACTATATCATCATCGGAAGCATCCCCACAAGCTTCTCATATAACATTGTAAAGTGATAAGCTCCTAGATTTACCTCTAAACACAAAAGCTAGGGTTGGTAGACAAATCAAACCACTACCGCATACATACAAATATACAATCTCTAACGCCTAAAGGTCATTAATCTTAGTGGTCATGTCAATATCTCTCCAACGCACATTCCAAATAATCCTATTATCCACTTATTCAAGCAGAGATAGATGCGTGATTGCCAAAAATAATTCATCTTAATGCCTCATTAAAGAAGTAACTTATGAGGATGTAATCTTCACGCATTTCCACCATAGCCACCTCTACTCTTACTCCATTTCTAGAGGATAGCACGTGAGCACCATTAAGGAAATGTAAACTTCTTCAAGAAGACTGCCAAAAAGAAATCGAGTCACCTCACCAATAGTTTTTTTAACAAAAATAGTGCTTTAATAATAAAGATCGTGAAGCAAGAATTCTGAGCATATCCATTTAGCAGAACTAAAATATGATAAGAAGTATATTGATTTTCTGTGAGATACATCATGTGTGGCGAATAAGAAAGTTGTTATTCGTGGAGAATTCCAAAGAAATCGTTGTCCCATAACTCAGATTCTTGAAAACAGTAGAGAGGAATCGGAGTCTTGAAAAAGAAGAAAATATTAGGAAAAAAAAAAGAAAAGAGAGGGTTACCGGTTTTGGAAGGAGAGCGCGAAAGGAGCGAACGGCGAAGAATGCTCCACCTCAGAGAAGCATGCGAGGGGCGAAGAGGAAAAGTGTAGGAGTTCTCCATTTTGTCTGGATCTTATCGTCCAAGTGGCCAATATGAAAATCATCTAAGTTAGATACCTTACGAAAACAGAGATTAAAACATAACAATAAGATGATTCATTAGAGATAAAAGGGTTGAGATCGCCGATGTCGCTGGATTTGGGTGCGACGACGACAAAGTGTGGAAAGGTTGGGGTCGCCTGTGATGCCAGAGGCCGAGGGCTTTCGGGCACGTGCAAAGAGGACAGGAAAGGAAGAAGGAAGTTTTTGACCAAACTAGCCTCATTTGAAAAAAGTTTTGCCAAAAGAGTCCTTCGGTCAAACTTATACCAAAGGCTCCACTTTCCAAATTGAGGAACGAAAAGGATGGAGCCATGGACGAAAGCGCCGCCACGTGAGCTTGAAAAGGGCCTCCTCTTCGAAACATGCAAAGGAGAAGGAGGAACTCCCCGGACGCACCTAGACATCGGTTGCGGCCGGAGCAAGGAATAGTGGCCGTAGCCTTGAGGAGATCCTAGCGAAGCTCCGAGAGCAAGCTGATGACCGCATCATACTCGACCCTGAGGTGCTAGAGACATGCTACAAAAGATAGAGGTTGACCTTATTTGGGAGATTCTTAGGCAAAAGTCTACCCCTGGAGACTTTAAAGAAGATGTTGGTTAAGCTTTGGAGCGGCATCAACAGCTTTTTTACCTTAGATATAATGGAAGGATACTACGTCTTTCATTTTGAGAAGGAAGAAGATATGAACTACGTGCTCACCAAAGGGCCATGGACCATCTTCGACACAGTGCTCAATCTGATCCCTTAGAGAAATAAATGCAGGCCAATGGTTGAAGCCTTCACTTCGACAGCCGTCTAGATTCAGCTCCACAATCTCTCCGAGGAATATTGGGAGCTCAAGGCCCTAGTGTCCATGGCGGCTTACTTTGGAAACCCCTACATGTAGACGAGGCTACGCTTATACATAACATGTGTACATTTGACCGAGTTTGCATAGAAATCAATTTAAAAAGCCTCTAAAGAAGGTCGTCTGGATTGGACCAAAGGAGAAAGGGGTGGACCTAAGAGTAGTCTACAAAAATATACCAATCTTCTGCTATAGTTATGAACTGATAGGGCACACGGCGGAGCATTGTCCCCATGCTCAGGCAAACTCAGCGACGAAGGAAGAGGAGGATAACAGCATCATGCCAGTGGCGGACTCAACGAAGGGGACTCCATCAGAGGAACACCAGACAACGTACAGCCCATGGTGCTTGGTGCAATGCAAGACAAAGAGGATGGTGCAAAAGATGGAGGCTATGAGAGAGACTCTGAATGGCAATACGACCACACAAGCTATGAGGATGCAGCATAGGCACACTGAGGAAAATGCATGGAATAAGGTACAAAAAAGAGCTATCCTGCATTGCACGTCAAAGAAGGCCACTCCGCTTAGCTTGTTTTGAGGGTTACCAAGGACGGAGAGTGCCATGAGCGAAAGATCTCTGCAGCAAACAAGGGCAAGGGTAAAATGGGTACTACTAGTGACCCATCTTATAAGGCAGCAACTCATACTAGGGAGGCTAGACGTACTCATTTGAGTGGCCATGCGGGACCCTTTGCCCATGCAATCCCAAAGCCATCAGAGCCCTCCCCCAAGAGCACTTCACCACAAGGTGGGAAAAGCATACATGCAACCCAAAGTCAAAGCACAACAGACCCTACACTTGAGGGACAAACGGGTGAAGGTGCAGATTCCCTTAACAAGGATCTAGAGGAAGATCTGAACAATGTTACTATCAATAGGGGTCTCAATTCGATTAGGGGTGAGGCCAGCATGAGAAGTCAAATCAACCTTTGTCACCACACGGATAGAGCAGCGAAACCCTAGGGTTCCTCTCTGTCCTGCTAAGTTTTATAAGGAGGGTTTGGCTACTATGGGCTCAAACTCATCGACAAAGATAGAAACAACTAGGCCTTGACCCCGATGGAGGTTGATAACTCACCACCAGATGGCTCCTCAGCCCCTAAGGAGGGGCGAAGGGAATGATTTGGCCTTCCAACTCTCTCTCTCTCTCTCTCTCTCTCTCTCTCTTTCTCTCTCTCTCGATTTCTTGATGTTAAAAGCTATCTATTAGAACTGTAGGGGTTCCATGAAGAAAGAGCTGCTAGATAGATGCCGAGATCTAATCAGAGAGCACAAGCTAGACTTTCTTTTCCTACTGAAAACTCATGTTGCTTGGGAGAAGGCGAAAGTTGTTGCGAAGGCAATGGGACGCAGTTTGTCCTACTTCTCCGTCCCAGTGGTGGGGAGATCTAGAGGCATACTGGTCCTTTGGAGAACAAGTTGTGGCTAGGTGAATGTAGTGGCTACGTCCAGATATGCTGCTCACGTGGTCGCCTCCTCATGGGATGGAGCTACTCGGCTAATGTCAATAATCTACGCAAGTAACAATTTGGACGAGTAAAAATTTTTGTGGGAGGAACTAAGCAACCTAGCAAGCTTAGACATCTCATGGGTGGTGGCAGGCGACTTCAATGCCATCCTCTCGTTATCAGAGAAGAGAAGCCAAACAAACGCTAACACATCTCTAGATGCTAAGTCGTGAGCCTTTAGCCAGTTTGTTGATGAAACTGGCCTTTGTGACCTTGGATATGAGGGTCTCCCATTCACCTGGTGCAACAATAAAAAAGATGGCAACTGTATCTGGACTAGGCTGGATCAGATCCTAGCGAACACCAAGTGGATGCTGAATAATCCTAGAAGCTGAGTTCAACATCTAGACAGATCCACCTCGGATCATGTTCCTATTCTCTTTACTATGTTACCAGCAAAGCCTCCTCAAATCAAGCCCTTCAGATTTGAACTTCTTTGGCTTGAGTACGTTGACTATCAATGCATCATAGAGGAAGCTTGGGCTAGGGTTGGGAAGGGAAACCCCATGCATGACTTTATCCACAGGTTAAGCTCCATGCAAAAATCCCTCAAAGAATGGAGCAAGCTGGCTCTAGGCAATCTTGAAGGTGCACACCGAATGGTGAAGTAGGAGATTGCTGACCTTGAAGAACTCAATGCAATGGGCTGGTTGGATGTTGTGGGGCTAGATCAACTCAGATGCTGTTACAATAGAAAATTTGTCTTGAGTAGGCAAATTAACATTAAATGGCTGCAACGCTCCATATTGAAATGGGTTGAGGATGGTGATAAGAACGCAAAAAAATTTTATCTCACTGCCTAGATCAAACATAAGAGGAACCTCATTTTAGGTGTAATGACAAAGGAGGGAAACTAGATTCAAGGTCAAGATGATATTCATAGGGTGTTCGTTAGCCACTATCGGGAGCTGTAGGAGACCCAACCGGACTTCCCAGCGACTCTTCTGTATGAGATAACCCTCCCGTCCATCTTGATCAAGCAGGCGTTAGAGCTGGAAAGAGACGTCACGGAGGGTAAGATCAAACGTGATCTTTGGGGTAGGCCAAGAGAACTTCGTGGTCGAATGGCACCCATGCCAAGGTTTACTGTCAGTTTTGGAATGAGATAGAAGTCACCTTTGCAAGGCCGTCAAGCACTTTAGCCGTGCATCCCTTCCGGCTCAATGGGGGTAACACCTACCTGGCTTTAATCCCTAAGAAGGATAAACCCGATTAGAGTGCACGACTTTCAACCCATCTCACTTTGTAACGTTGCTTACAAAGTCATTTCCAAGATTCTAGTGTAAAGGCTGAAGCCCCTCCTCCCCAAGCTGATCAACCGCGAGCAGATAGCCTTCGCTAGTGGCCGTAGCATCAGCGACAACACCCTAGCAACTCAGAAAATTGCCCACTCTCTGGTTAGTGTAAAGAGCAACTCGCCATTGATGATGCTCAAACTAGATATGGAAAAGGCATCCGATAGTATTAGTTGGGAGGCAGTTAGCAATGTCCTGAAGGGGATGCGTTTTCAGACAAATAGTGTAGGTGGATACAGGAATGCATCTGGTCTCCTAGATTTGCCATCCTACTCAATAGAATTCCAACGCAATGGATCTATCCAAAACGAGGACTCTTATAGGGACCCCCTATCCCCTTACCTATTTATCCTCGTCTTCCAAATCTTTTTAAGCCTTCTAAATAGCAGAGTAGATCATGGGCTGTTGGAAGGATTCCGGGTTGGAACAGTCCATGTCTCCAATCTCCTCTACGCTGATGACCTTCTCATCACAGCCAAAGCAACAGTGGAGAATGCAGCCTGCATTCTTGAGTGCCTCCATGGTATTTGCTAGCTTCGAATCAGAAGAGAAACTTGGAGAAGTCGGAGCTTTTCATGCCTAGTTGGTGCACCCTGGGATTGGCAGATGAGCTAAGCGAAAGGTTTGGTCTAAGACAGGCCAGCTTTCCCTTCCTCCATTCTAGAAGACATTGAAAGGGTGGCAAGAAGCTTTATGTGGGACAATGGCAAAGGAAAAAAGAATGTATCTGATTAGTTGGGAGGTAGCTACCTCCCCCACCAAAGTAGGTGGACTTGGAATAAAGCGACTAAGGCTGGCGAGGGCTGCCCTCCTTAGCAAGCACATCTTCCAACTCCTCAACAACAGTAGCGCCCTGTGGGTACATATCATGCATGCAAAATATGGTTGCTTTGATCTATGGACTTTGGATAACAGAAAGGATGACTCTTGGGTTTGGCGTGCACTCTGCCAAGCTACAGCTTCCATTCGTCTTGGTTGCAGGAAGCTTGTCGGGGACGGCTGCACCACGAGGGCTACCTTCGACCCTTGGATTTCTTCGATGCCTTGGTGCCACCAACCAAGGGTCCTCCACAATGATCTTATGCAAGAAGACCTCATGGTCTTGGACCTCAGGAACATCTCTCATTGGGATGACCAGCACCTCATCGGCATAGGAGGGGAGGAGTTGGCTTTCAACATCTCGGTCTCCTCGGTGGGCGAAGCCACTGTTGTGACAAATTAACACTCGCAAGTGCACGAATCTATGGAGTAGATCGGCAAGCAAGGTATCGATCCCACGAGGACTTGTTTGAAAACTTAAAGTATTTGAAACTCTTAAAAATAATTTTAACCTAGTTGGAAAATGGGTTTAGGAGATTTATGGAGAAAGAAAACCTTCTTTCAAATTTATTTTAACTAAGTGTAAGAAATAAGGTCTTAGAATCCACTTGTAGATAACGTATTTCTATTAGATAATATAAATCTCTTCTTTTTCTACGATTCACCGAGAAATCAATCACTAGTGGATCGAAAGATTATCTTTGAATGAACAATTCAATTTTCATAAAACTTACGTTATTCCTTCATTTTTAGAAAATATGGAGTAAGAATTTAAAATTATTAGATGTATCCTTTTTAAGAAAACAATTAATATCTAAATTTTAAATAAAAAATTTAAAGTAGAACAAAGAAGAACCTATTTAGCAATTAAGAACACATAAGAGATTTAGAATAAAAAAAATATGTTCTCAACAAGCTTCATTCTCAACCTTAAGAAAATTAGAAATTAATTTTAGTAGTTAATAACACAACTTCAATAAAAATAAATATGAGATTTAGCACTAAAGAGTTGCAGAATACTTCTTTCAAAAATAAAATCTAAATATAAAAATAAGAGATTATGCTAAAAGAAGATCAGAATATGAACTTTGCTGTCTTGCAAAGATTAAAATTTCTTCGAATGTGCTCTATTGTTGCCAATTGAATTGAAATAATTGTAAGTTTGAATGCTGAATTTTAAACTACAACTCCTTAAAAGAAAAACTTAACAAAAAATACACAAGAAAATATATTTTTCTCTAGCTCTCAACCCCTCTATTTATAGACTTCTTAGAGCATGAAAATCTGCTCCAAATCGGCTGGAAATCTGTTGTGATTGTGTTTGAAATCTGCTAAATATGTGCATGAAATCTGGTGAAAATCTGCATGAAATATGTTAGAAATCTGCCGCATTAGGTAGGTAATTTGTTTGGCTAGAATTGTTGCTCAAATAGAAATTTGAAATTTATTTACTGCTACAATTATTGCTAAATTTTTGCCTGAATTGGAGATGAAAATCTGAGGTGAAGATTTCTTTCTAAAATTCTGCAACTTGATAGAGATTTTATTGTTGAAAATCTATTGCTTGATAAAAAAATAAGGAATTTTGACTCATTCTGATTTAGATAAGGAAGAAAGTGATTAGTAGATCATGGTTTGACTTAAGCTTGACTTGCAAGATGAGAGATAGATTCAGTTGGTTAGTAGTGACTAAGCCTAATTCTGATTTGAGCCCAAATTTGATTATTTTTAGTGATTAAATGAGATTCAATTGATCAAAGGTCTACATATAACTAAAATACATTAATTAGTTAAAATAAAATATTAATATTTAATAATTTGGGCATAACAAATATTATAATTATAAATTTAACAAATACCCCCAAAACCAAGATTTTTGCTAGTCCTCGAGCAAAATAGAAGAACGAAGAATTCGAAAAGAAAAAAATAAAATAAAATAAAATTCTAACTCACTTTCACAGGCATCATGATTGTATTTAGCATATGCAACAAGCCTTTAAACCCCTAGCTTCCACTAGTGGACGAGTTGTGTCTCGTGAGGGTTTGTAGTGAATTTACCCACAAAATTCATTAAGTCAATAAACAAAATAAAAGAAAGAAAATACAAGACTCAAGTAATTAAAAAATCTTGAAAAGAAAATAATAAAATCACCTAAAATTTTGCTCCTTATTAATTATGGAACAACATTTAGCAAAATCCACCTAGGAATACTAACAATTACATCAACTCAGATCAGCAAATTACCCTCAAGACTTCATACTAAGAATATACACGGGTAAATACTAGTAAATTTTCACAAAGCGGACATAGCTAGAGTCAATCAATCTAAAAAATGTAGACAAAGTATCCAATTATCTTCTCATTTAGCATTAATATACATTCTAACCTTATTAAAACTATTCATTCTCCCAAAATCATAATAGAAAAGCATGCTGCAATTAAACACAAGGAGATAGATCCAGATCTGAATCACACTGGAACACTAGGGTATATATGTATAATATGTTTTTATTACGATCTTAATTTTCTTATTAACTTAACTTGGAATTTTATGGTTGAGCAATGCTAGTGTTATCTTGATTTCTAGATGGTCCTTGTAGCGAGGATTATGCTAGT
This sequence comes from Typha latifolia, assembly GCF_019914945.1. Classification (NCBI taxonomy): domain Eukaryota; kingdom Viridiplantae; phylum Streptophyta; class Magnoliopsida; order Poales; family Typhaceae; genus Typha; species Typha latifolia. The sequence goes on from NC_133097.1 coordinate 4,393,767, forward strand.
GGATTTAGCCACTAGGTGATGAGGCACCCCTCAGGCATCACACCCTGAATCTTTTCCTGATGAGCAGCTAATAAGTGATTCTCAGCTATCATGGTATGCTGATATTGTCAACTATCTTGCTACTTATCAAATGCTTCCGTATTGGACCAAGCAAGAGAAGTCCAAATTTTTAGTTGAGATCAAGTTCTTTTTCTGGGATGACCCATACTTGTTTAAGTATTGCCCAGATCAAATCATTAGGAGATATGTGCCTGATGATAATTTTTATAAATTATTTCTTTTTGTCATGATCAAGCCTGTGAGGGTCATTTTAGCTCTAAAAAGACTGCTACAAAATTTTTACAATGTGGGTTTTATTGGCCCTCCATCTTCCGTGATGTTCATGAAAGTTTGTGAGAGATGTCAAAGACTAGGGAGTATTTCAAAGAGGAACATGATGCCGCTCAATTCGATTTTAATTGTTGAAATTTTTAATGTCTTGGGGTATAGATTTTATGGGACCATTTCCAAGTTCTTTTGGTTATGAGTACATTTTTGTTGTTGTAGATTATGTTTCAAAATGGGTTGAAGCTATAGCTTGTAGAACAAATGATCACAAAGTTGTAATCAAGTTTTTGAAAGACAATGTTTTTACTTGTTTTGGTATACCGCGTGCCATTATAAGCGATGGGGGAAAATATTTTTGCAATCAAGTTTTTAAAAGACATGCTTAAATATTCTGTCATGCATAAGATTGCCACTCCCTATCTCCTCTAAACTAGCGGCCAAGTTGAGATATCCAATAGAGAGATCAAAAGAATTTTGGAGAAGACGGTTAACCCCACTAGGAAAGATTGATCCTTAAGGTTTAGTGATGCATTGTGGGCATATCGGACTGCATTTAAAACTCCTATTGGGATGTCCCCATATCGAGGCTTGTCCCCTTCCTGTAGAGTTAGAACATCGAGCTTATTAGGCGATTAAGCAACTCAATTTTAATTTTGATAAGACAGGTGCTCATAGAAAATTACAATTGAATGAGCTAGAGGAAATTAGAAATGATGCTTATAACTATGCTAAAAGCTATAAGGATAAAATGAAACAATATCATGATAGACACATTTTGAGAAAATCATTTAGTCTTGGTCTGAAAGTCCTACTTTATAATTCGCGTTTACATCTTTTTCCTAGAAAATTGAGAAGTAAGTGGACAGGCCCTTTTACTATACGCACTGTTAATCCTTATGGAGCTATCGAGATTGAAAACCCTAAAAATGGTGAGGTATTTAAGGTGAATGGTCAAAGGCTTAAACTATTTTTAGAATTGTAGAATCAAGAAGTGGAAGAAACACTTCGAAAAGATCCTAATTATCAAGGCTGGTCTCTATATTTGCTAGAGATTATTTTTGTACATTGTTATTTGACTTTTTATTTTTATTATTATATATACAACATTTGATAGAAGGAAGCTTGTAGTAAAAATTATTCTTCTCAGGTAAATTCTACCATTTTTCTTGCATTGAGGATAATGTAGAATTTAGATGGGGGATGGAATTTCATTATTTTTTCTTTTTTAGGTCTTTTCTTTTCAGTTACTTGTAGTTATATTTTGTTTTTCGATATTTTTCTATGTGTTTTTGCTCCTTAGAATATGTAGTGGTATTTAGCAGAGTCAATTTGGTTAGAAAGCGAGGATCAAACACGAAGTGATGTTTTGATTAAGCGAAGCATAAATCCTATTTTCTTCATTCTATTTTTATACACTTATTTTCAGAAAAAAACTAATGGGATGTGTTTTAGTGATGCAATCGTCAGAATGTAGTCTTGTTACTATTATGTTTATGAAATAAATGCGAGGATCAGTATAAAATATCTGGCATTCTTAGTAATTCTCGATCTATCATCATAGAGTTTCATGCTAATTATTCAGGAGAAATTTTCAGATCACATGTAGGTTGAATGTATAATATGCTAGTGATAAATATATCAAGTTGATTGAAATGTAAAAAGGTATAATTGATGTTAGAGCAATAGTCTCTTTACTGAGTAACCGGGCCTTTGCGTAACCAATCGGGAAGTGTTCGCGTCAAAAGGCAGAGTTACCATCTTTGATTCATGGTTGTTAGTTGTATATCGCCTTTTTGGTTTGGATTTATAAGATGATTCTAGGATAAGCCTAGATAAGTGATCTGCAACAATATTTTCAGAACCTTTCTTGTCCCTAATTTCAAGATCAAATTCTTGTAGCAATAGAATCCAACAAATTAAACGGGCTTTAGCATCCTTTTTAGAGAGAAGGTACTTAAGTGCTGCATGATCAGAATAGATGATGACTTTAGACCCTAGCAACTCTTTCTCAATAGTGGAATAATTTAGTTGTGCATCATTTAGGGTTTTACTAGCATAATAGATCACATGTGGTAACCTATTAACCCGTTGTCCTAAAACCGCTTCAATTGCATAGTCAAATGCATCGCACATAATCTCAAAAGGCTCATCCCAATTTGGTGGTTGAATGATAGGAGCAGAAGTTAATTCAGTTTTTAACCGTTGAAAAACCTTAAGACATTCTTCATTAAAGACAAATTAATAATCCTTAGCCAGTAAATTACATAAAGGTCGTGATATCTTACTAAATAAATCATCAGTAAAAACCCGCATGACCTAAAGATGATCGAATTTCCTTCACAGTCCGAGGTGATGGAAGGTTAGAAATTAAGTCAACTTTAGCCTTATCGACTTCGATCCCATTTTTAGAAATAATATGTCCTAGAATAATTCCTTTCTTCACCATAAAGTGACATTTTTCCCAATTAAGCACTAGGCTTTTCTCTTTGCACCTTTCTAAGACTAGAGACAAGTGGTGCAAGCATTCATCAAATGATGATCCAAAGACAAAAAAGTCATCTATAAAAACTTTCAAAAACTGTTCTACCATATCTGAGAATATACTAATCATGCACCTTTGAAAGGTACCAGGAGCATTGTATAACCCAAAAGGCATGCGACGATAGGCAAATATTCCAAAGGGGCAAGTAAATGTGGTCTTCTCTTGATCCTCAAGTGCTATAGGGATTTGGTTATAGCCAGAATAACCATCTAAAAAATAATAATAAGCATGTCCGGCTAACCTTTCACGCATCTGATCAATAAAAGGAAGGGGAAAATGATCCTTCCTAATTACAAGATTAAATTTTCGGTAGTCAATGCAAACACGCCACCCTGTTTGAACACGAGTGGGTACTAACTCATCGTTCTTATTCTGTACTACTGTAATGCCAGACTTCTTAGGCACAACATGAATTGGACTCACTCATGCACTATTAGAAATTAAGTAGATAATACCCGCATCTAATAATTTTATGCCTTCAACTCTAACAATATCCTTTATCATAGGATTTAACCTCCGTTGCAGTTCACGAGATTTTTTTGCATTTTTCTCTAAATGGATTCGATGCATAACCACATCAGGACTAATTCCCTTAATATCAGCTATGGTCCATCCTATAGCTTCCTTGTGTTCTTTTAAGACACTCACAAGTTTTTTCTCCTATTTCTTATACAAATCAGATGCTATAATAACAAGAAGGGTTTCAGAAGAGCCTAAAAAACACATATTTAAAAGTATCAGCTAGTGATTTAAGATCTAAATTTGGAGTTTCTATGATGGACAGAGGAGTTGGGGGTGAAGATAGTGGAAGAAGTTCAATCTTGGGCTGCCATTTATTAAAATCCATAAGAGGTGCAGATTCTAACAATGCATTGACCTCCTCAAAAGAAGTTTCCCAATCAAAATCATCGTCAAAAGGTAAAAGACACTTTTCTAAAGGATCCTCAACATTTGCCTGCTCATTTGTGCTCTCTAATAGGCCTTCAATCATGTCAACCTCAAAAACATCATCAGTTTTAGGAGGTTAATGGCTAACATCAAAAACATTTAATTCAACAGTCATATTGTCAAAAGACAGCTTCATAATCCTATTTTGACAGTGGATGACTACATTTGCAGTGGCTAGGAATGACCTTCCTAAGATCACAGGGATATGATTGCTCGGGTTTTGGATAGGTTCAGTATCAAGGATTATGAAATCCATAGGAAAAATAAACTTGTCTATCTTAATCAGAACATCTTCTATGATGCCTCGAGGATATTTGACAGAACGATCTGCCAAAGACAATCTAAGAGTTGGCTTTAACTCTCCAAGACCTAATTACTTGTAAAATGAATACGATAAAAGATTAACACTTGCACCTAAATCCAAAAGGGTTTTATCAATGACATGATTGCCAATGACACACGAAATAATAGGACAACCTGGATCTTTAAACTTAGGTGAAATATTGTTTTGGATGATTGAGCTTACTTGCTCAACTAGGAATGCCTTCTTTTGTACTTTTGATTTCTTTTCTGAGTGCAAAGATCCTTAAAAAATTTGGCATAAGCAGGAACTTGCTTGATGGCATCGAGTAATGGAATATTAATTTCAACTTGCTTAAACAATTCCATCATCTCACTAAAGTTTGTTCCTACTTTAGCCTGAGTTAGTCTTTGGGGAAATGGTGATTTGGGAATAAAAGTCTACTCAGATGAATTTCTAGACTTAGGTAGAGACTAACTTGGGTTGCTAGAGTCAAAGGTTATAGTTCCAAATGAACTATCATGATTATTTTGCGGGGCATAGATTTCTTCACTCTCTGAGATAGATTTTTCATGATTTGGCACTTCAACCTTATTGTTGACTAGTTTTTCATACCTAAGGGTAATAACTGATTGAACTTGTTCATTCTGCACACCTGAGATGGATAGTTGGCTAAGCTCATATTGGCCCCTTTGGGTTAGGAATGGGTTGACTAGGAAATTTTCCTTATTCTCTCACATTAACCTTAGATGCTAATTGACCCACTTGATGTTGAAGCTGAGAATTGGCTTGAGAATTTTGTATATTGGTAGCTTCTATTATTTGCAAATTAGCACTAGTTTCAGTGATAAATTTCTCTATCATCGCTTCTAAGTTGGATGGTTGTTGCTGAGGTACTATGATCGATTGATTAAGAGGAGGGGCACAAGAGACAGGCTGAGTAGGAGGACGAAATTGGTTAAATCTTGGAGGTCCTCCTTGGTTTATTTGAGGCTGCTATGGCCTCCAAGAAAAATTGGGGTGATTTCGCTAATTTGGATTGTATGTTTTAGAGTAAGGACTATTGAATGACTTTCTATAACGCCCCCACGCCCACACGGCACGCGCGGCACATGCAACAGGTCGGGCGAGGCCCATCACGCACAGATAGTCACCTGCGCACATATAATCATGACGTCATCAAATAAAACCTGCTAACCTATCCATGATCACATAATCCATCACCAAATAAATCATACTATTAACTAAATAAACCGGTTAACATATGAATATCCCAGTCCACAATAATATACATTAGACCACTACATAATCTGGCAGAACCCACACAGGCCACAACAAACCAACAAGATACAACTAAAATAACTAATACAAGAGTACACTATGATTCAACCTGTAATATCCAAATCATCGTCTAATACAAAAAAGTACAAATATTAAATACTGGTACAACTCAATATCCGATTAAACTATCATTTATACTGTCTCGCATCTATAGCTCACATCATCATTGTTCTAAAATATCTTCTCAAGATATCTCAAGTCGCTATCACGTACCACATATCTGAGAGGGTTAGGAAATAAATAAAGAGAGTCATGAGCAAAAGGCTCAGTGAATAGACTTTACCCCGAATCAGTGATGCCAAACAAAGAGTAAATCATGTACTGGATAATATGAATTAGAAAGTAACATGATGCTATGTATGAACATGTATATATGTATCCTCAATAACATATATATAAATGAAATCAATTTTCATGAATGAGCATATTATATCCTCAACAAAAAATGTATATCACATGATGAAATTACCATATAACATCACCGAATATAACAACATATCATGTATAACAATTATGATCCAATGATACTAGTCACATCAATGATGATGCATGATGTATGCAAACCACTAGATGATCGTATATGTCAGAGCTAGATATAATCCACATATCTCTCATTATCACAATCATCCGTCTCAACTCTGAATATCATCCACCATGCTGGACTACGGTATTCGGCCCCAAACTCGATACACAATATGTCACAAGCTTAGAGCATACCCTGTCATACGCTAAGAGTATCTCTATAGATAAATCATACCATGTCATATGCTAAGGGTATTTCTGTGGATAAATCATACCCTACCATACGCTAAGGGTATATCAATGATAGTTGTACCTTGTTATACACTAAGAGTACAACCATCAACCATCACCATACTCTGCCATACGCTAAGAGTATGTCTAGTACTAGTCCGGACCAGATACCGTTCTAGCCATCACATCACATCACATCACATCATATACACATGTATTTTTATGATTTCCTATACATGATAAATCATATGCATATATCCAATACGACAACAGATCATGCAACTCAGGAATTTAGGTGGTAAAGAAGCCGAGAGAAAAATGATGCAATGCCGACTCTAACTATGTATCTAACACATGTATACTTTTGCTAGTCTATCACATGCATACTCATGCTAGAAATCATCCCGACATAAAACCATAACAGTATAATCATTTCTATATATCACCAATGTACTCATATCTCAAATCAGCCTAATCAAATGCATGATAAAATATGCTCGACTGTAATCATTAATAGGTAAAGTCATATAATCATACTGGAGGCCCAAAATATGCATGTACATAATATATAATATAACCTAATTTGAGAAAGGCATCTAGGGGATAAGACTACTCACAGTCTGATTAGAAGACACAAACCACGCATCTCTCACGTCCATCAGATAATCGAGTGACACTCATCACTAGCAAGGTCCACGGGGTCTCAAATAAGGGGGTTCGGGATCTCAAAATATTCAAGTAATATTAATTAGTCATTTATCCAATTAAAATTAGTTCAAGTAGAATATAAAAGTTTATTTGGTTTAAAAACACTTCTTTTAGTTTGCAATTAACTAGATTCACATTATAGGTACGATTCAAATATTATGACATACTATTATTATAAAATACTAGTGATAATATACGGAGAAATGTTCGTTTCTTTTTATTTAATAATCTAAATATATAATTATAAAGTAAAAGCTAAACAATTATAAATGGGATATAAGTATAGATAAGATCTATTTATAATAAATTTATATTTCTTAGTTTATTTTGATTAATTAGAAGTTATATAGTATTTACTTAATTATGCAAAATAATTAATTAATTAATAAGACTAGTATCTTATTCTACACACAATAGTATATAATAAATTGTTAAGATTACTTAAATTGCATATATTATGAATATCAGTACATAAATCTAATAATTATAATTTACAACACTATCTATTAATCTAATAGAAATATAAATACATAGTTACATCAAAATAAGTATTATCTATATTTATGCATAATATTTTATAACCTAGTTAATCATTAATTATACTATTTATAATTAATAATCATCATGTTGAAGAATATATATATTATTATTAAAATAATTAATGTCTAAATAATTTATCTACATTAATTAATGAAGTAATACATAATTAAATAAATAAATAAATATAAAATAAAGTAGATAATAAAATAATGTCACTAGTGTTGGGCTCGGCCCAGCACTGCCTGCTTCAGTGCTGGGCCGAGCCCAGCATTGTGTAGAAAAGAAAGGAGTAGAAATAGAGGAGGAAGAAGAAAAAGAAAGAAAGCAGAAGAAGGAGAAGAAGGAGAAGAAGAAGGGAGGAGAAGAAGAAGAAGGGAGGAGAAGAAGAAGAAGAGAGAAGGGGAGCTGAGGGAAAGAAAGGAGAAAGAAAGAAAGAAAGAAGAAAGAAGAAGAAGAAGAAGAAGAAGATGATGATGAAGAGAAGAGGAACAGAAGAAAGAGAGGAGGTGAGGGAGGAGCTTGCAGACCCGAGCCGGCGGGGAGGGCATCGGCCGTTGCTGGCCAGCCAGCGATCGGCCTCTCGCCGGCGGCTCGGCTCCGACGAGCCCAAGCTCGGGCAAGATAGAGAGAGAGAGAGAGAGAGAGAGAGGGAGGAAGAGTTTCTCACCGGCGGCGGCGGCTTCGGGAAGGTGGCGACGGCTTCGGGAAGGTGGCGGCGGGCCGATGTTGGCAACGAGGAGTGCGAAAGAAAGTCGAGAGAGAGTGGAGTGAGAGAGCGACCGAGAGAGATAGATAGATAGAGAGAGAGAGATTTAAAGAGAGAGAGAGAGGAGGTGGTGGAGGGGGGTTGCGGCGGCGTCGGGGCCCGCAACGGCTAGCTGGCCGCAGCCCGTTAACTACGGCAGCGGCAGCGGGCGCGTGGCGCCCCCACCACGCAAGCTGCATGCGCAGCTTGCATGGGCATGAGGCCGGCCACAGTGTGGCCAGTCGCGTCATGCCCAATTTTAATTTTTTTTTTTTGGGTTTGGGTTGTTACACTTTCTAAATTCATTTAGGGCATTCACTTGTTCATTGAACCTCTCTTGATACCCTAAGGAAGGGCAAACCATTATAGTGTGGATGGGACTGGCACAAACACTACAAACTTCATATTGCATCTGATTTATAGGTTTCATAGTTTGACTTAATATAAGGGCATCAACTTTCTCAGACAAACTATCCAGTCGTGCATTTATACTCATATCAGGTTGAACTTCATATATTCCTTTCTTAGACTGTGGCGTCCCTCAACTTTCGGTACTAAAATCTCATTGTTGGGAATTTTTAGCTATTCTTTCAAAAAGAGCCCAAGTTTTAGGTGTGCTCTTAGCCATGAATGACCCACCGCTCATGGACTCAACCATATTACGATTTGTGTCGATTAGAACCATTGTAGAAATATTGGACTAACCACAATTTTTCAAAATTATGATGATGGCACTTAATTTGTAGATCCTTAAACCTTTTCCATGACTCATGAAATTTCTCTTTCTTTTTTTGCTTGAAAGTGGAGATGGTCAATCTATATTGGTTTGTTCTAGGCATAGGGTAAAATTTGGACACAAAGTTATAGTTTAGATCTCTGCAAGTGGTGATTAAGTTAGGCTCTAAATGATTCAACCAAGCTCTTACTTGGTCTTTCAATGAAAAAGGAAAGAGCCTTAGCCTCAGATTCATCAGAAATTTTTTGAAATTTGAATGTTGAACAAATATCCAAGAATTCATCAACATGAGAGTATGGATTCTCATTTTTCTTACCGTAAAAGGTAGGAAGCAATTGAAGGATGGCAGGTTTTAATTCAAAATGAATTGCATTAGTGTTAGGTAACACAATGCATTTTGAAGGTTGGGTTCCATTAGGGGCAAATCACTCTAGTAAAGTTTTGGTATCATCATGAACCGATTGATGGTTTTCAGTCATTTCTTCCCTAGCAAGGCGACTTGAATTATCTTGAACCCAACCAATTTTTAAGTTTTTAAAAAGGCTTCACAAACACAAATTTTACCAACAAATCACAGTAAATAGTTTGTGTTTTTAAAGTATAATATGAGAGTAAGCAATTTTTTTTCAATTCTAATCTTGTAGAGAATCACTTCTCTTCTAATTAGGGAGCTCCTACTCCCTTTCAGAGTAAGCTAGAGGATTACCAGTTAAGGCCTACCAAAACACAACCAAGTAAGTTCCTAGGAATACTAGTGGGCGTTGGCCTCTTCAGAATACCAGTTTCCTTAGGCGCCTTAGTAAGGCTCTCCTTTTTGACAGAACTTACCTAGACATTGTAATTTGTAAGATGATCAATGGGCTTACTAAAAGATAACACTTTTCGAGAGGTTCCTATGAGCTATGTGAAATCCTTTGGCCGACGTTTACTTGATTTTAAGTTAGATGTTTGGCTTGGGTTTTAAAATGAAAGGGGATGATTAACTTAAGTGGGCAAGGATGTGGTGATTAAATCCACTCCTTATCTTGGTGAGGTTTGTGCCCTTACTAAATATTTTATGCAAATATGAATGCACAAATAATCACACAGAATCAGTTCAAAACCACTAACAGGAGATTCGTGGGTTGGGTTAAGAAAATTCAAACTTTTTAATCGAGTCGACCGGTTAGCAATTATTTTGCTGGGAATAATTTTTAAGCAATTTTCTTTTCTTCAAGCATAATCCTCTATCATTCTTTGGTTTCTGTAGAATAATTCAAAACAAGAACAAAATTTGGATTTTTTTTAAATTTTTTTTAAACAACTAGTAGAAAAATTAATTTTAAAATTTGAAAATAGTTTTCAACACAAGTCCTCGGTAACGGCACCAAAAACATGTTATGACAAATTAAGTAACACTCGTAAGTGCACGAATCTATGGAGTAGATCGGCAAGCAAGGTATCGATCCCACGAGGACTTGTTTGAAAACTTGAAGTATTTGAAACTCTTAAAAATAATTTTAACCTAGTTGGAAAATGGGTTTAGGAGATTTATGGAGAAAGAAAACCTTCTTGCAAATTTCTTTTAATTAAGTGTGAGAAATAAGGTCTTGGAATCCACCTATAGATAATACATTTCTATTAAATAATATAAATCTCTTCTTTTTCTACGATTCACCAAGAAATCAATCACTAGTGGATCGGAAGGTTATCTTTGAATGAACAATTCAATTTTCATAAAAATTACGTTATTCCTTCATTTTTAGAAAATATGGAGTAAAAATTTAAAATCATTAGATGTATCATTTTTAAGAAAAACAACTAATATCTAAATTCTAAACAATAAATTTAAAGTAGAAGAAAGAAGAACCTATTTAGCAATTAAGAACACATAAGAGATTTAGAATAAAAGAAATATGTTCTCAACAAGCTTCATCCTCAACCTTAAGAAAATTAGAAATTCATTTTAATAGTTAATAACACAACTTGAATAAAAATAAACATTACGCTAAAAGATTGAAATTTAACACTAGAGAGTTATAGAATACTTCTTTCAAAAACAAAATCCAAATCCAAAAATAAGAGATTACGCTAAAAGAAGATCAAAATATGAACTTTGCTGACTTACAAAGATTGAAATTTTTTCGAATGTGCTCTATTGTTGCTAATTGAATTAAAACAATTGCAAGTTTGAATGCTGAATTTTAAACTATAACTCCTCAAAAGAAAAACTTAATAGAAAATACACAAGAAAAGATATTTTTCTCTAGCTCTCAACCCCTCTATTTATAGACTTCTTGGAGTATGAAAATATGCTCCAAATTGGCTGAAAATCTGTTGTGATTGTGTTTGAAATCTGCTAAATATGTGCATGAAATATGGTGAAAATCTGCATAAAATATGTTAGAAATTTACCGCATTAGGTAGGTAATTTGCTTGGCTGGAATTGTTGCTCAAATAGAAATTTAAAATTTGTTTACTGCTGCAATTATTGCTGAAATTTTGCTTGAATTGGAGATAAAAATCTACTGCATTAGGTGAAGATTTCTTGCTATGATTCTGCAACTTGATAGAGATTTGATTGCTGAAAATCTGTTGCTTGATAAAAAAAATAAGAAATTTTGACTCATTCTGATTTAGATAAGGAAGAAAGTGATTAGAAGATCATAGTTTAACTTAAGCTTGACTTGAAAGATGAGAGGTAGATTCAGTTGGTTAGTAATAACTAAGCCTAATTTTAGTTTGAGCCCAAATTTGACCATTTTTAGTGATTAAATGAGATTCAATTGGTCAAAGGTCTACATATAACTAAAATACATTAATTAGTTAAAATAAAATATTAATATTTAATAATTTGAGCATAATAAATATTATAATTATGAATTTAACAGCCACCATATTAGATTCCTAGATATGGTGGCCTCACCCAAAGAGTGAGCCAAAAGCAAGCTCCATTTACACCTTCCTTTGCCCGAACTCAGGTGAAAGCTGGCAAGGGTGGATGGATCTTTGGAAGCTGCTCATCTCCCCCCGTATTAAAACCTTCTGCTGGAAACTCCTATGGAACAGGATTCCCACAAAGTTGTTGCTTTTATGAAAGGAGAATAGGCTCGGAAGATACCTGCTATCTGTGTGGTCCCCATAATGAAATGCCAAAACACCTGCTATTCATGTGTCACTTTGGCTGGGAAGTTTAGAAGTGGATAGAAAAGAGTAACAGAGACTTCACTAGTCTTTTAGCTAGCATGAACGTGGATTGGATCTCGCACCGCTAGGATGAAAACCCATGCAAGGATCACTGCATGAAGGCTATCATTACATCCACGGTGTGATGTATATGGAAGCAAAGGAATTTGGTGGCCTTTGGTGGTGAGGTCAAACTCTCCAAGCTGGTGGCTAGACATGCTATGTACCTTGCTGAGAGCTACAAAAGGAAAGATGGCAAAATGTCATCGAAAAGACAAAGAAGGAAGGCGATCTGGACTCGGTCGCCGTCAGGCCGGGTTAAACTGAACTTGGATGGGGCTTTCAAGGCTGGTATGTGCCAGGGTGGTGTAGCTGTGCAGGCGTAGTCATAAGGGATCCTAATGGTCGAGTCCTAAAAATCGAGTGGGAGCCGACCCCTGCAAACTCCCTTTTCCAAGTGGAAGCTTGGGCCTTGCGCTTTGGCCTCCAACTCGTTGCTGACTTTGATATGGTGGCAGTGGAAACAGACTCGCTTGAGCTAGCCAATGTTATGCAAATGAAATCTTCTTCCCTTGGATCATTAGAAACCTGATCCATGAATGTACCTCTCTTAGTCAAGGTTTTTGGGCTTCTCTATTACCCATGTACTTAGAGAAGGCAATGCGGTGGCTGATTGGGCAGCTCACCGGGGCTTGGCAACCTCGCAGTGCACTATTTTGGGCACGGGAGAGCCCAAGCCGCCTGATCTAGGAAAGCTTATTTTGATCGACTCCTCAAGGTCTCTAGAGGAAAGAATACAAACTAGCTGAGCACAACTCTTTTAATAAAAAAAAAACTTAATACCAAAGGGTTAGAAACTTTTTTTTACCAAAAGTCTCTTTGTACTGTAGTCCTATATAAAACACTTAACTAATAAAAATGTTTACTTTAAGAAACATCAAAATGCTTAACCGTTAAGCGTTTAATCTCGAATATAAAATACTTAACTAATTAATGTTTTATCTTTAGACTTAACCAAATTAAACTCATACTTAAACTATAGGTTGTTCTTGGTAAAACGCTTAAGAGTTAAACATTTTATTTAATAAAAATGCTTAACTTTTAAGCACTTTTTATTTAAAACGCTGACGAGTAAAGTGTTTCAATCGAATGCAAAATGCCTAATAAAATGCGTAACAAATAAGCGATTTTTATAATAATCTGAAGCTGAAATTGAAACAGAAACTGAACACTAAAACAAACTATCATTTACAATTACTAAATAGAAACTGAACCGAATCCGAAACTATTTGTTTGTAATATGTTACTAAAATGAAATATTAGAAATATGTTTATAACATATAAAACAAAATCATATCTAAACTAAAACAATAAATTCACATATATCAAAACAAATAATCACAAGTGATACTAAATGAAATTTGTTTGTACATCAAAACATTCCAAGTTTATAAATAAGTATCCACCCTCCCAGTACATAAAATCATATCAAACTAATCACTAATAAACTGTAGCAGTTTACAAGATTGGCTTACAAATAATCCATCAATCTCCACGACTTTATCTAACACAGTTTTGATCTCTCGATCCCATAATTTCACTATTTTCCATGATTGATTCCAATATTAGTAATCATTGAGATTGATTTTTCATCTTGGTGGCCCTTAAAACAAATACTTTCATGTGTATAAGATGATCAAAATCCTTCATCGATAAAAATCAATGTTTCTTCAAAATGTCTTCTCAAAGCAATGATCGACGACATTTAGGTTAGGGCATCCTAACCCCTATATATTTTATAAAGATAAGACCAAATCTTAATTAGATCATGTCTCATGTCTTCCCAGATTTTGCAAGATTCATGAATCTGTTCAAATGCAAAAGCACCCCAATTCAAACGCCTAACCTGAGTCCTATATCTTTGAGCGGCTACTAGGGTGTGTTCGAACGACTAAAACTATCCCTCTGTATCTTTGAATGACTTTTAGGGTGCATTTGAACATCCTTTAAATGACATGACTTATTTGCTTTAAATTTTAAAATTCTTTAAATCAAATCTTACTAATACTTGTATATATGCTAATTTACATAGATAAAAATATTTAGAATATTTTGTACACATTTGTCAATGCTCAAAATCTAATAATATGCTCATGACATATTTTAACACTTAGATTTTGGATTCAAGATAATCTTAAATATGCATGTTATTTTGATTTTGTCAACATTGATTATTCATTAGGTATATTGCTTTAAAAAGTTGGACGCATAAGTGTGCTTAAAACTTTATATTTGTGTGTAAGCACTTCTTGTAAGGATGTTAACTTGATGTATAGTGAAACTACATGAATTCCATATAAATCTACTATAGGTGAAATTAGGATGTTTCTATTGACCACAAGCCAATTTGGTTATGAAATTTCTAATGTTATGGTTAATTGATTTGTTAGTTGTTTCATATATATTTTTACATGATATCTTGTGTTGTGAGTTTGCACAAGAGAAATGAATTCTAAGTTAAAATGTGTCTGGGGTTATGTAGAAAATTATTTAAAATATATATTTTACTATGAAATTGCTACGGAGGGGATTACTGCTGTTGTATTTGTTGAACAATAAATTTTTAGACAAAAACATGTATATTTTTTATGTACAAATCTTAGATTTGATGGATTGTATCATAAGTAGACTTTGTTCCACATTCAGCCCATAACTTCCGTAACGCCCCGCTCGGCACGAGCACGTGCACGCCCACGCGCCCACACGGCACGTGCGGCTCACGCGACAAGACAGGTGGGGCCCGTCATGCATAGATACACTCCTGTGCACATATAATTATGACATCATCAAATACTACCTGCTAACATATCCATGTTCACATAATCTAACACCAAATAAATCATATTATCAACTAGTTAAACCTATTAATATATGAATATCCAAATCTATAATAATATACACTAGACCACTACATAATCTATCAGGATCTACATAGGCCACGACAAACCATCAAGATACAATTAAAATAACTAATACAAGAGTGCACTATAATTTGACCTGTATTATGCAAATCATCGTATAATACAAAAGAGTACAAATATCAAATACTGGTGTAATTCAGTTTCTATACAAATTGTCATTTATACCGTCTCGCACTTATAGCTCACCTCATCAATATAAAATATCTTCTCGGTGTATCTCAAGTCGCTATCACGTACCACATATCTAAGAGGGTTAGAAAAAAAATAAAGAGAGTCATGAGTAAAAGGCTCAGTGAATAGACCTTACCCCGAATGAGTGATGTCAAACAGAGAATAAATCATATACTGGATAATATGAATCAGAAAGAGTATCATGTCATGAATGAATATATGAATGTATTATCAATAATATATAAATAAAAAGTAGATAACATGTCATAACTGATAAAAGTATATAATCTTCGACAATGATTAAATAAATCTCTGTGTCATACTATCATCATAACTCTCTCTCAAATATGACACATGATGCATGCCAACCATGACCATGCTATGATATCAAATGCAACCATATATGATATATATAGACCACTTGATAATTAAATAATTAGATGATAATGAAATCATATGCATTTGTCAACATCTCAATCATCAATGTTAGTTATATATGTCATCATCATACTAGACCACTATGCATAGTCAACACCCGGTACTCGGTCTCAACATCATGTCTGAAGGCTTAGAGCATACTCTGCCACCCGCAAAGAGTATCTCAAATATAATCATACCCTGCCACCCACTAGGGTATCAACATCTATCCAGATCGGGCACCCTCCTAGCTGATAGAAACCTCGTGAGGATAACTCGCTACATATGTCCTCGCGAACGGCATGTGTCCGAATGTCTGCTGCGCATACAAACTAACGACCTCGGACGCAAGGTCAATAGGATCGCAACTATGTTGAGCGATCAATCATCTCTAGGCATGCCCTAACTGAAACACCCAAACCTCCAAATACACATATAAACTACGTGGGTAAATCCCCTCCACGTGGTGCATCACATGACCTCTCAGTAATAGGATTTCACAAAGCACATAGCAGCACAAGTTTATACCATAAATAAACTCAACCATAAGAGTCCGGATACAAGTTCCACAGGCCACAACAAGCCTTCGAGATACACATCCAAAATACAACTCTAAAGTCCAAAATATAACGTTAATCATAATGCCCTCGCAGGGGCTCAATACAACTAATAGACATACTAAAATAAAAAGGCAATTACTCCTCGCTACCCGCATTCGCGTCCCCTAGCTCTGAAATAATGCCACCAAGAGGTGGTGAGCACACATCCCAGCAACTAGGATCTATACAATCTATAGCAATGAAATCACAAGTGTATATCCAATGCATGCCTATAGTTGCTAGCAATAACCATACGCTTATTTAAATAACCTACCATGAGTTACTAAATCAATGCAATAAATAAGGACTACATGTCACTATCTTGGAACATGCCAGTTCCTAAACATATCAGGATAAGTCCACACAAATATCATGCTTGATACAATCTTTTATTCATACAAATTTCAATTATAATGTTTACATGTTATGCATAGCAATAAAAGAGTAGTTCAGTCATGTCGTGCTTACTAAGACAACGAACGCCCTAACCCTGCGTCGTCGGGTACCGCTAGAGATATATCCCCGCTCACAATTATGTTCTTCTATCATTATAATCTAGTCTTGACTATGGAGTATAATTACTTGAATGCCATACAGGCTCCCGACCTCAGGTGTAGGTCGCTAATAGTATAGTCATATAAGATACACTCTACCCCTAACCCTAGGCTGAGTAAGTAGGGGCACTACCTAGTCAGAATCCGACTACTAATGATAGGTGGAAGTGGTGTAGTGTCTATGAGTGTATAAAGCATGTCATAGTCATCATGATCGTTACATTCTATATTCACAATAGATATTTATGCAGGAGTTTATCATATAGGATACATGTAGAGCATCGTTACACTAATGCATATGCTAACATTCTCATAATATCATGATGAGTAAATTATCGATAACTGCACATGTCAAGATATATCATGGTACACTAGATGCATGTATTAATATCGATATTTTCTAAAGTGTCATGGAAGGTATAATAACTGTAACTATATTATTCTAGACTTGTATAAACTCTACTCGCCTGGGAGGTCTCCATAGTACACTAAATCTCGTCAACTAGTCGGCTCCTCCGGAATCCCAAAATCCTCCTCAAGCAGTGTCAATACAATGAACTAATAGAATTAATTATCTTATTAGAGAATTTATGTTTAGGCGTATACATGAGTCAAGGGTCCCTAGGGTGAGTTCTATGTCATCCTAAAATTTATACTAATTAACTGATAATAATTTGTCCTTAGGGGAGTGGTTAGGCTAATAAATTAGGTGGAAATAATTTGTCCTTAGGGGAGTGTCAATCCAATTAATTCATGCAAGTAAAGCCATAGATAAGATTAGTGAACTAATAGAATTAATTATCTTATTAGAGAATTTATGTTTAGGCGTATAGATGAGTCAAGGGTCCATAGGGTGAATTCTATGTCATCCTAAAATTCACACTAATTAATTGATAATAAATAATTTGTCCTTAGGGGAGTGGTTAGGCTAATAAATTAGGTGGAAATAGATAAACGGGGTTATAGGGTACAAATGGCCCCAAATGGGCTAGGCTGGGAGTATTGGGTTAGGTTCAAGCCTAACCCAATAGGCAAGAGAGGCCTTGATGGGCTGCAGTCCAACTACAGCCCACAAGGTGGGCTGCGGTCTGCAAGCCCACCTAACCCAAGCCTAATGGGTTGCGGTCTAGACTGCAGCCCACCCAAGGAGGGTCCGTGGGTTAAACAACCCCACCATCCCTCACTATCCCCTTCCGAGGGAGGAGACAGAGGGGGAGAGGGAAGGCCCATGGGGCTGCGGCTAAGGCGGCGCGGCATGAGAGTATTCTGGTTATTTAATTATCACGTGACCATCACATATGCAACTTATGGATGGAAATATAAAATAGAACCCTAATGCAATAGGTCAAGTAGACGTGATCATCGGGCGGGCCGGGCTAACCGGGCTTAAACATTTGTCCACGGCCTGACCCATCAATCACTCGGGCCGGGTCGGGTTCAGGCCGGGCTAGAATAGTCTAGCCCGTTACCGCTCGTCGGCCCGTGAGATATTGGGTTGGCCGGGCCGGGCCGGGCTCTATCTTATTTTTAGCGAACTCGACCCGTGAGATATTGGATAGGATCACAAGAGCCAGGACGCTGGCTTTGGCGGCGGCGCCGCAGTGGAAGGGGCGAGATCTCGCGGCCGAAAGGCGGGGTCAGCGGCAGAGCTCCAGATGCCGACGAGTGCTCTAAGGGACAAATAGGCCGATCTGAAATCGACGCCGGGATGGCGCCGCTTGAGGCCGAGATAGAGGAGTTCTTCACTGCGGCTGAGCACGCCGAGCGACGGTGGTTCGCTGACGACGAGAATGGATCCGAGTGGACAAACACAAGGGTCCAAAGTATTGAGGTAGGTAAGCTACTGCTTTCGGCCGCGAGATCTCGCCGGACTCGCCCCCTCCGTAGCTTGGACGGTTGGACCTTGGCCTTGGGCAAATGGGCAAAATGCCAAAATGGCAAACGAAGAATTTCTTCAATGGACCGCCCCTGATCGTATGGTAGAATTACTGAATGAATACGAGCTGTGGCTAATACCCGAGGCATAAGCATAAAAGACGAAAGAAGAATGATATGCTGCTAGTTGGAGAGAGACAGAGAGAGTGAGAGAGTGAGAGAGTGAGAGAGTGAGAGTTTTGTGGAGTCTTGTCAATTGTCAATTTGTCATTATGTCTGTATGTCATAGTTGATACTTGATAGTTGTGCCATTGTATTGTGGGTGGTGGCCAGCTGCTTGCCAGTTGGCCATTACCCATTTGGCCAATTTTTTTTTTACTCGGGCTGTCAGTTGGCGGGATTTTTTAGAGTTTTATATAAAATACTCTATATTATTATTCACCTGCGTTCACAAAATCACACCGCGTTCGAACGCAAAAAATAGGTAAAAAATTGAAATTAAAATAAATGAAAATAAATGAGCAGATATAAAAAATAAACAGTTAAACAAATGAGTAAATAAAAATATTTTTATAATTAAACAAATAGTTACACCAAAATTAGGAGGATTTTTTTTTTGCATCACTATAGAATGAGCACATCCCAACTAGGTTGGCACCTACCCACCTATCTATCATTTGCATAATCCATCCATTAATTATAAAAAGTAAAATAAAATTACATTAGTCATTGAGATTTAAAAACTCAAATTCTATATTTTCTATTCCAAAATGGTCATCCATTTGTTATCTAGATTCGGCAGCATACCAATCTTGTAGGCACATCAGCGCTTCAATTGTTTCTTTTCCCAAACATGATCGACGTTGATCAATTAATCGTCCACTTGTGCTGAAAGCAGATTCTGAAGGTACAGTAGACATAGGAATGGTCAATATATCACGGGCCATGGCAGCAACAATTGGAAATCTCATCTCATTTGCCTTCCACCATACTAAAGTATCTATTTCATCATCACTTATAAAATGATTGTAATATGCTTGAAGCTCAGTGATTCCCCCCGACATTGATGAAGTTCTCCTCATTTTAAGTCGGGCAAGCAATGACTTCTTAGTACTACCACTTTCAGGAGAAATAATAGAAGATGAAGGCGTAGAGGAAGAAGAACCATATATAATAGAATAATCATTAAAAAGCCTTTCAAAATAACTTTTAATAGTTATCGCACGAGAAACATAGTCATCTTGTTTATCTTCATATAAACCATTAAAAATATCGAAAAGGCCGGTCTCTTTAAGTCAAGGTTCTAATAAAATGTCAAAACCAATAAGTAAAGGAAAAGGTTCAAAATATTTAGCATATTTAGTTTCCATTTTTTGTAAGATATTATGTAAAGTCTGATCATGTTTAAAAGTAATAAAAAGTTGAACAATATTAACAAGTTGCATACCAGCAATTGTAATTGTAGGAGAATAAGAGCTTGATAACATATTAGTAGCATCAAAAAATGTTTTTAAAAAATCTTTTATTTTTTCTGCATTTTCCCATTCTAAATCAGTAGGACATTCTAGTTCGTTATTAATATCTAAAGAAACATAAGAAATTATAGGTTTTTGATATACAAGTACTAATTCTAACATTTCATAAGTAGAGTTCCATCTATGTTGTACATCCAATTGAAGTTTTTTAGCTTTTAATCCACACCTTTTACACATATTTGCAAATGTTCTAGCTCTTTTATCATTAAAAATAATATGATGTATAATTTCTCTAATTTTATGAATTAGCTCAGCAATTTTTTTAAACCACTTTGTACAATTAAATTTATAATATGACACATGCATCTATTATGTAATAATTCACCGTTACAAAGTAAAGGAAGAAAACATCGAAGATTAGAAATTGTGGAATCATTATTAGATGTATTATCAAGAGTGAGAGAAAAAAAATCTTATTTTGGATATTATAACTTGTTAACTCTTGAATAAAAGTACGAGAAAGATATTCACCAGTATGACTCTCATCAAGCTTTCGAAAAGAAATTATTCGTTTTTGTATTTTCCAATTATCATCAATAAAATGTGCGGTTATACACATAAAAGACCAACGTTGGCTCATAGTCCAAATATCACTAGTAAAAGAAATTCTAGATTTTAATTTTTCAAAATCTAAAATTAATTTTTCTTTTTCTTCAGCAAAATATTTTAAAACATCTCTTCTAATTGTATGACGAGAAATTCTTTTAAAAGCCGGATTAAAACCTCTTTGTAAACAACCTTCAAGTTCCAGATCATCACCAATAGCAAAAGGTTTATTTCTACGAATAATATATTTAACTATTTCTTTACGAGCATTTTCATAATTCCATTGAAAATTAGAAATATTTCAGGAAGCACCTTGATTAAGCAACATTTGACTAATATCAAGTTGACCTTTTTTATGCTTATCTTTAATATGCCTCATTAGGTGAGTAGTGCCATTCTTAGTTAATGCAGAAAAATCATGATTACATTGAAGACATTTAGCTCTACAATCTATAACATTACCTTGGCCATCTTTCATTTCAATCCTTTTGAAATACTTCCAAACTTCGGACTTTAATCTCTTAGAACTGCTTGTTGATGAAGCCGAAGCCAGAGTTTCCAGATCAGGTTGAATTTGAGATGCGGGTGTAGGATTAATTGAATCTCCGCCCTCCAATTGAGATTCTGTATGATCATCAAAGGAATCCATTTTGAGAGAATTTGCAAGACTAAAAATCTCGAAACCTTTAATTTGGAAAGAATTTGAGAGATTAGAGAATTTGAAAATGTGTGATGAATTTAGAAAATTTATCATCTATTTATAAGCATGAAAAATGTTAAAATTACCAAAATACCCCTATAAACTAGTTGTTTATTTTTGTTAAAAGGGTAAAATAGTATAAAAAAAAAAGTAGAGGTCCTATTTTTCTAATTTTCTGAATTTTTTAGCTATTTTTAGAATATTTTTTACCGTTACATTTATTTTTTAAATATATTTTTATTCTTCTATGTTTAAAAAAATATATTAAAAAAAATTAAATAGTACTTGGGCTGATATGTGATGGGAGATGGGCTAAAAAATTTAAAGAATACTTGTACTTTGGGCTGATGGGAGAGATGGGCTAAAAAAAATTATAAAACAGTACAGTGTACAAAATTTCCCGTTTTTTTTACTGTAGCATAGGGCCGAACGGACGGGCCTAACGGGCGGGCGGGCCAAACGGGCGGGCTTTTGGGCCGGGCCGAACGGGCGGGTCGAACGGGCCAGCTTTCGGGCCGGGCCGAACGGACGGGCTTTTGGGCCGGGTCGGGCGGGCAAAGGATTGGCCCGTACCACCCGTTGGTAGTTCGGGCCGGGCCGAAATCGGGCCCGGGCCGGGCTTAGCCCGGTCCAAACCGGGCCAAGTCGGGCCGGGCACGGGCGGGCTGGGCCCAATGATCAGGTCTAAGGTCAAGTGAGATATTTCTAATAGGTCAAGAGGACCATCGTGTACCAAAAATAGTTCGTGGAGTCATTGTAGAAATGGGTGATAGTTTAGCGGGTGAAATTTTAAATTATCCCTTTTTCTTTTTAATTCTCACATTTGACATATTAAACTTATGTCACAATACTGAAACTACAAAATTGTATTTCTCATAGATAGATTTTTGACATCTGTCTCATAATTTATGTAAACTTGATGTTATATATTTTTTACATATAAGTAAATTCGAATGGGAGCTATATTTGATAAGAAAGACCTACAAACTGCTAACACCATCTAGAAATAAATTCTCTTTGAGCTGTAACTTTTTGAAAAGAATATCTTTTTTGATGTGATTCCTATCATGTTGAAAAGATAACTTAAACATATACAACTTATCTTTTAATCACCACGTCAAATTCAATTAGTTTATCTATCAAAAATGTGTTGTAAGTCAGAATAAAAAATCTAGTGTGAATCTACACACATTACAAAAACTTTCAAAAGAGTCTCCATTATTTCAAACTCTCTAAAATAGAAAAAAAAGGCTTCCCAAGCCGTAAAGGAGGTTTATACCTCATATTTAAGCAAATCAAAGGCAAATTAAAAGATATAAAAGAAATAGCAATCTAATTTATCTTATATTATAGAAGAAAAAATATCTCAACTTGATAAGCTTCCACGCTCTTCTTTCTTTTTCTTTGTCATCTGTTAATCAAATTGTTTGTGAGTACATTATACACCTTGGGTTATCAAAATAAGTAAATAATTATTTGGAAAGTGATAACATGCTTGTCGTGCTACTCACTGCATATACTTATATTGATGCAGTTGGTTGTATCTTTAACAAGCATGTGACATGTGTGGAGAGTTGTTACATGTTATGATCTCGATTTCGGTTGGGAAATTTGGATGTAAGGGAGAGTATAAGAAGAGGGAGAAGTAAGCTTTCCCGTAAAGATCTAGGGTGGTAAGCCAGTCGATGGGGTTAGAGACGGCATAGTCGTGGTAGGAGAGAACAAGAGAAGAGAGAAGAATATTTCGGGAAGAACTCAATTCATTCAATAATCACTATAAGGTTATCTTCCACATATTTAGAGCTAATCTAACAAATAAAACAAGCAAAAGATAACCCTAGAAACAATGTATTCTCACCGAGCGCGTTTGAATCGAGTCGGGCGCGCTCGAACATGCTAGATACTTTCTCTGTATTTGCCAATAGATGTAGGCATTTGAACGCAACTTCCCCACGTTCGAACATGACAGCCATAATTTTTATTTTTTAAAAATAAGTGATTCGGCTCAAGACAAC
Organism: Typha latifolia; assembly: GCF_019914945.1. Classification (NCBI taxonomy): domain Eukaryota; kingdom Viridiplantae; phylum Streptophyta; class Magnoliopsida; order Poales; family Typhaceae; genus Typha; species Typha latifolia. The sequence continues at coordinate 4,417,266 of NC_133097.1, forward strand.
TATGTCCAATCCCAGTCATATTAATCCACTATGCTTCTGCCACCTTGTCCTTAAGGTGTGAAATCGGGGAAGCGATCCATGATGTTGTACTCAAGCTCCCTTGTAGACTCGTTGGACACCTAGCCACTCCACTAGGATATCCATCTCTAGTCGTCCTCCTCGTCATCTCCTACGCCTAGCCAATACACGAACTAGCTCCAAAACTCTCATCTCCTTAATCAGCTATAGTATATTTGAACCCACCATCTAGTCGACGCCTACTCAAGCTCGTAGCAAGGACACATGGAATATGAGATGCACCTGTGACCTCTCCAAAAGCTTCAACCTATATGTGACGGGGCCAACTCGCTCCAATACATGAAAGGGCCCAAAGTAGTGTTGTGCCAACTTTTGGTTGCACACTAATCTTAGTGTCACCTGTCAATATGGCTAAATGCCCACAAACACAAGATCTTCGATCGTAAACTCCAACGTATATTGTTTGTGGTCGAAGACTTGCTTCATGCTGTTGCCATGTGTCCTAAGCCTCCATAATGTCGCATCTTGAACAACCAACTTCAGATTAGCCTCTATCTGCACTGTTGTCGCCTCTAGAGCATATGTTCGTAAGATAGGCGGGAATTTGCCATACACTGCCTCAAAAGGTATCATCCCTATGCTGGTGTGAAATATAGTGTTGTATGACCACTCTGCCCAAGGAAGGTAATCACACCATCTCCTCAACTGCTTTCCAACGAAGCACTGCAAAGACTGCTCAATGCCTTGGTTAACCACCTCGATTTGGCCATCCGACTAAGGGTGGTAGGCTGAACTAAGATCTAATAGGGTCTCCTAAAGTGTAAAATACTCCTTCCAGAAGTCGCTGATGAAGACTATATCACGGTTGGGCACGATCGAGCACGGCATGCCATAAAGTTTAGCCACATTGCGCACGAATACCTCTGCAACTGCCTTCAGCGAATATGGATGTGCTAAGACTGAGAAGTGAGCATACTTACTCAGCCTGCCTACCACGATGAAGATGTCAGAATACCCTCTCACTGGCAGTAGTCCTTTAATGATGTTCATAGAGAATATGCTCCGAAACGGGCAAAAGCTGTGGTAGTCCAGCCAGCTTGAAGGAATTGGTCTTTGCTTGTTGACAAATATCGCAATCTCACACGAATCTCCTCAGCTCCTTCTTCATCCCAGTCCATGTACAACTCTAGGAGAGCCTCTTGCATGTCTTCAAGAGGCCCTCGTGTCCTGCCTCTGGGGTGGAATAGAAGAAATCCATGAGTCGCCTTCGCAAGGTATCGTCCGCGGGTACCCAAATGCGCCCACTGTCTAGCAATAGTCCTCCTCTGCTCTCAAGCTCAGGGTGGCTCATAGGGTCACTCTCCAACACGTGTATCAACCTGGACACATAGGGATTTATGGTACCTACAATCCCTAAATCAGCATGAAAGGAAAACATGGGTGGTGAATAAGCTGCCAGCTCAGCGAGCACGAGTTGTTAGAAGAACGCATCTGCCGCCTTATTTTTCATCCCCTTCTTATATTGCAACTTATAGTCATATCTTAGCAGTTTGGCGACCCACCTTTACTATGCCAGAGTATGAACACGTTGCCCTATGAAGAATGGAAAACTCTTTACTAGTTCATTTAGATCACAAATCGTCACCCAATCAAGTATGTTCTCCACTTGGTCACCACGTGTAGGATGGCGAACATCTCTCGCTCGTATGTAGAAAGCTACTGTGATCTTCCTAATAAAGACTTGCTGAGATACGAAATAGGCCTCCCGGATTGCTAAGAACAACCCCAATACCCACCTTGGATGCATCGCACTTGATCACAAATGGCTTTGTGAAATCGGGTAGAGCCAACACTAGTATGGTCATCATGGCAGTCTTCAGCTCCTCGTATGCTTTCGTGGCCACCTCGGTCCACTAGAAGGCGTCCTTCTTCAGTAATGAAGTGAGAGGTGCTATAATCTTCCTGTAGCTGCCACAAATCTGTGATAGTACCCTGTTAGGCCAAGGAACCCCCCGTAGCTCATGCACCATCGCCGATTGCGACCACCCGAGCATGCACGATGCTTGCTCAAGTTCGCTACCATGCCCTCCATTGAGATGATGTGGCCAAGGTACTCTACTCTGCGCTCTCCCCAAAGGCATTTGCTTTTCTTCACCTTTAGGGAGTGATATGCCAATAGCCCTAACACTAAGCATAGATGAACTAAGTGCTCCTCCCAAGTCCTGATGTACACCAGGATATCATCAAAAATATACTAACACATACCACTTAAGGAGTGGACGGAATATATCATTCATCAGCCCTTGGAAGGTCGTTAGTGCGTTCATCAATCCAAATGATATTACCTGAAACTCATAGTGCCCATTATGAGTCTGGAATGTCATTTTATGGACGTCCTTCGCTCACACACGAATTTGATGATAACTGATGTGGATGTCAAGCTTGTTGAAATATGATACTCCTATCAACTCATCCAACAACTCCTCTTGACTAGTATAGGATACCTGTCCTTGACGGTGATAGCATTCAACGCACAATAGTCCATGCAAAAATGCCAACTCCCGCCCTTCTTCTGAACCAGCAGCATTAGCGATGAAAATGAACTTCGACTCGGCTAGATAATGCCTTGCTCTAGCATCTCAACAACCATTTTCGATATCTCCTCTTTCTAGATGTGAGGATAACAGTAAGGCTGAACATTGGCTGGTTCCATCCCTGGAATGATCTCAATCCTGTGGTTGACGTGTCCCATGGGTGGTAGTCCTTGTGGAACCTCAAATAGGGCAGCAAAGTCAGCCAACGAAAGCTCTAAATCAAATAGGCTCGACCGGTGCAATCTAGAGGAAGTATGATGGTTGAAGAGTGGGGCTCGGCTGCGTCAGAACCCTGTCAAGCTGTACGACCCGTCCGTCTCACCGAAATGTGAGCCAAATCTGTGAAAAGTCAAAGGTCACTAGGCCAAGACTTTGCAGCCACTGGGTACCCAAGACTACATCCGTTCCTCAGAGAGCCAATGGATACAAGTCCACGATGAAGTTGTGGCCTTGCACCTGAATGGAGACACTCCTGCATATGCTGTCAGCTCAGAGTTTAGTGCCGTCGCCGATAGTCACCTCAAAACCAATGGTTATTTCTGCCTTGAGTCCAATCCTCTACATGAGTCGCTCGTCCTACATGCTCCCCGTGTCTATGAGAAGATGCACGCATTGTTTCTTGACTAGTCCGTCCACCCATAGGGTCTTTGGGGCACTCGTGCTTGCGTATGTGTACATGGAGATCTCAACCAGTACCCTCTTCTCTAGCTCCTCGTATACTTCCTCCCCGGTCTCCTCAACCACCAAGTCATCACCAGCACCTCCTTTGTGTCCTCCTCATGCCCATCAATCAACATAATGCTGCCCATCACTCTGGCACAATGATGGCCCAAAGTGAACCTCTCGTCACACCTAAAACATAACCCCTTAGCTCGTTGCTCTTTCACTTGTGTAGGTGTGAGAGTACAAACTCCAAGGCATGCTCCACCTCCTCGAACTCTTGGTACAAGCCTCAGAGCGGCCCTCGGCCCTATAGTGGCTGCCGATGCTCTTGTAGTCTCACCCGGCATGTCGACCGCTTTGGTCATCCTTGGCATTAATTAGCTATTCTTGATAGCATTCCTCAAGGCTCAATGTTTCTAGTCCATCCTAGTTGCATCTTCAAAAGCCTCGCTCAAGGTCCTAGGTCATAAAAAAGGTACATCAGCTCGAACCTCCTCACATAACCTAGAAATAAAAGTGCTGACTAGAATTTCTTGCGACCAATGAGGTTGGCATTGACTACTGATACGCTCAAATTCTTCCTAGTAGGCAGCAATCGACATCTTTTGGACAAGCTTGGATAAGGTGGCATTGTAATACTCACAACCTGCAGTTCCAAAGCGTCTAGATAGGGCATTTACGAATATTGACCATCCATCGAACACCTGGTGGGCGCTCATGGATTAGTACCAATGTAATGCGTGCTCTCCAAATGGAAGCTCACCAACAACACTTTGGCATCTTCCATTGTACCTTGTTACATAAGAAACTATTCAGCACGAAAAATCTAATCCAAAGGGTTATCTCCTTGAAACTTAGGGAACTCGAGTCTCGCCTTCTTCCGCACATAGGATTGTCATGCCCCATATCATACATGAGTTCAGATACAATGGCAAGAGGATGTAGGTTCTATACATCGTGCTCTCTATGCCTCTAGTAATCTCTCTCATAGCACAAACTGAGTCATTTCAATTCGGCTAACCCGCAGCTACCTCGACACGGTTGGGATTTAGATCTGGACATGCCCCTTTCACGCCTCTTTGCAGATCACAGGGGGCTTGGTAAGGTCCTCTAGGACCGATGGGTGGTGGCACCAAGGGTTCATTCTAGACAAGGTCTGCCCAAACCTCGTTGAGGCAACACCGTCGCGATTGGGTTTGCCGGCATAGGAATTTTCGGCATGCACACAGTGCCTGTGAGGTTTTGTAGCTCCTCCCTCATGCCACTCATCTCATTCTGCTGTGTTCGCTATAGGTCCATCAATTTTTGGAAGAGACAGACCAAGGTTGGATCCATAGAAGGCATTGAACTAGTCGGAGTCGTGCTCGTACTCGCATTAGCTCTGTCCATCGGTGCCATCGGGTGTGGTAGGCTTGGTTTTCATAGGCACCTTCATGGTTGCGCATCGATTGGCCATTGCACTTGTGGTGGTCATGGGTCTGAAAATCGGTGGCTCTAATACCACTGTTATGATCTCAATTTTAGTGGAGAGATTTGAATGTAAGTGAAACACCCAAACCTCCAAATACACGTGTAAACTGCGTGGTAAATCCCCCCACACGGTGCATCACATGACCTGTCAGTAATAGGATTTCATAAGGCACACAATAACACAAATTCACCATAAATAAACTCAACCATAAGAGTCCGGATATAAGTTTCATATGCCACAATAAGCCTTCTAGATACATCCAAAATACAATGCTAAAGTTCAAAATACATCATCAATCATAACGCCCTCGCAGGGGTTCAATACAACTAATAGACATACTGAAATAGAAAGACAACAGCTACTCCTCGCTACCCGCACTTGCGTCCCCTAGTTCTGAAATAATGCCACCAAGAGGTGGTGAGCTTACAGCCCAGCGAGTAGGATCCATACAATCTAAAATAATGAAATCACTTGTGCATATCCAATGTATGCCTATATTTGCTAGGAATAATAATATGCTTGTTGAAATGACTTACCATGAGTTACTAAATCAATGCAATCGATAAATATCATTAGTCACTATCTTGGAACATGCTAGTTTCTAAACGTATCAGGATAAGTCCACACATATATAAAGCTTGATATAATCTCTTATTCATACAAATCTCAATCATAGTGTTTACGTGTTATGCATAGCAATAAAAGAGTAGTTTAGTCATCTCATGCCTACCAAGATATTAATCATATTTATCATAGCTCACCGAGCTATTCACCATACAAGGTAAATACTCTCAAGAAAATCATCCATCACATAACCATCCATCATCTCATATATCAAGGGGGGATATATATACATCTAGTGGTAATGTCACTTACACGTGGCGACACTACATGTGACCGGTTGTCTATGGCCATCAAACTAAGGACGCCGGTCATAAACCCATATCTCACTCTCTCTAAATTATAACCGCCCTCAGCGAGAGAATCGGGAGCCCTCGGCTCATCAACAGACGCTCTAACTCTGCGTCGTCGGGTAACGCTAGAGATATATCCCTGCCTCACAATCATGTTCTTCTATCATCATAATCTAGTCTTGACTATGCAGTATAATTATCTGAATGCCACACAGGCTCCCGACTTTAGGTGTAGGCCGCTAATAGTATAGTCATATAAAATACACTCTACCCTTAACCCTGGGTGAGTGAGTAAGGGCACTGCATAGTCAGAACCCGACTACTAATGATAGGTGAAAGTGTTGCAGTGTCTATGAGTGTATAAAACATGTTATAATCATCATGATCGTTACATTCTATATTCACAATAGATATTTATGCAAGGGTATATCATATAGGATACATGTAGAGCATTGTTACACTAATGCCTATGCTACATTAACATTCTCATAATATTATGATGAGCAAATTATTAATAACTGCATATGTAAAGATATATCATGGTACACAAAATCCATGTATTAATACCGATATTTCCTATAGTGTCATGATAGGTATAATAACTATAACTACATTATTCTAGACTTGTATAAACTCTACTCACTTGGGGGTCTCCACATCACACTAAATCTCGTCAGCTAGCCGGCTTCTCCAGAATCTCAAAATTCTTCTCACGCGGTGTCATTTATGTTTAGGCATATATATTACTCAAGGGTCTCCTAGGGTGAGTCCTATGTTATCGTAAAATTCACATGATAATAAATTGTCATTACAGGGGTTAGGCTAATTAATCAAGTAGAAATAGATAAACGGGGTTATAGGGTCCAAATGCCCCCAAATGGGCTAGGCTGAAGGTATTGGGTTAGGCTCCCATCCATTAGGCAAGAGGGGCCTTGGTGGGGTGCAGTTGGACTACAGCCCACAAGGTTGGCTGAAGTGGGCTGGGGTCCAACCACAGCCCACCAAAGGCTTGGTTGGTGGGCTGCGGTCTGCAAGCCCACCCAACCCAAGCCTAGTGGGTTGTGGTCTAGATCGCAGCCCATGAGGGCTCAGTGGGCTGCAATCTGACCACAGCCCACCAAAGGAGGGCCCGTGGGTTGCGGTCTGACCGTAGCCCACGAGGGGGCTTAGTGGGCTGCAATCTGACTACAGCCCACCAAGGGGGTGGGGGGGGGTGTGGGTTAAACAACCCCCCACCCTCCCTCATTATTTCCCTTCCGAGTTCCGAGGGAGGAGATAGAGGGAGAGTGGGAAAGCCCCTGGGGCTGCGGTGCTGGCGGCGCGGCACGAGGCTGGTAGCACAGCATGAGGCCGAGGAGGGTAAGTAAAGGGGAAGAAAAGAAGGAAGGGAGGAGGGCTTACCGAGGGGGAGGGTTGGTCGGACGTCGGCTCTCGGTCCGGGGCTTCGTCGGCTCCGGCGTCGGCAACCTGAGAGAGAGAAGAGGGAGAGAGAAGTTGGCAATGTGGAGAAGAAATGGTGCGGTGGGGGGAGGGGGAGATGGGGAAGGTGGCGTGCACGTCAAAGGAAGAGGAAGAAGAAGAAAGGAGAAGAAGGACGGGGGAGGGGGGGCAGGCTCTGTGAAGCAGCACGTGCGTCAGGTTTTTTTTAAATTTTTTTATTTTTTAGATTGGGGTGTTATAGTAAGGGAGAGTAAAAGAAGAGGAAGAAGTGAGTTTTCCATTAAGAATCTAGGGTGGTAAGGTAGTCGACGGGGTTAGAGTCAGCGTAGCCATGGTAGGAGGGAACAAGAGAGAAGGAGAGAAGAATATTTGGGAAAGAACTCAATTCATTCAATAATGACCATAAGATTGCCTTCTATTTATTTAGAGACTAACCTAACAAGAAAACAAGCAAAAGATAATCCTAGAACAATGCATCCTCGCCGAGCACATTTGAACCGGATCGATCGCATTCAAATGCGCTAAACACGTTCTCTATATTTGCAAACGTATGCAGGCGTTCGAATGCGACTTCCCCGCATTCTAACGTGACAGCCAAAATTTTTATTCTTTAAAAACAAAAGTGATTCAGCTCGAGACAACTAGATCCAATCCCAATCATATCATTATAGGGGTAACATGACAATAAAAGCAACCTCTAGGTGAGTCAAAGTGCAATATTGAAGAGCTCCAACAACTTGATGGATTTATTGGTATTTTGTAATGGATCACCGTGAAGCTGAGAAAGTTTTAACTCTAGAAAATAAGGGCTTAGAGCATGGTTTAGCACCAACCATTTTAGCTCAATGAAGAATATCTGTGATATATTTGGCTTGTGAAAGTTGCATGCTAGAAGAATCGCGAGTCACTTTGATTCCAGAAAAGCACTGTAAATCATCTAGATTTTTGACTGTGAATCATTCTTGAGACTATTTATCAAATTCAATATAAGAGACGAATGTGTCGTTGTCACAATGATTAGCATATATGAGAACCAACATATGTATAGTAGACCAGTGATATATAAATAGTGACTAGTCAACATGAGACTCAAATAAGAGACTGTGATAGATGGCAAAACCACGCTCTTGAGGCTTCCTTAAACCCATAATTCTCTGTGTAATTTTCAAATATTGGTGGGAAATTTTGCATCTTTAAAACCAACGATTTGCTCCATAGAAATTTTTTCATCTAAAGTTCTGTAGAGGAATGCATTTGAAATATCTAATTAGCAAAGAGGCCAATTAAAGTTAACTACAATAACAAGTACCATGTGTGGTTTAATTATAGGGCTAAAAACTCTCTGTGTAATCCAAACCATTCATTTGTTAAATCTCTTTCCACTAAGCGTGCCTTGAACCTTCCTAATAGAGCATCTGCATTCTACTTAACCTTATACACCCATTTGTCGTTTATGATTTTCCTATTTTGTGTTTAAGGACATAAGGACCACATTTGATTAGCCTGTAAAGCTAGCTTGAAACTCCTCCATTCATTAGATGCTTAGTGGAGTAATATATATGGTTGTCTGGAAAATGTGTAAGATGAAGATGACCTACCTTACTTCTAGTGACAATAGAATGAATGGGTTGTGAATGAGATGTTGTAGGTTCATTCAATTATGAAGTAGAATGAGATGTATCAGACGTTCTAAAATGATGTGGAGAAGTAAGAGCAAAATGGCATTACGACTAGGAGAAATAAGGACATCACTTGATGGCAGAGTGGGTGCAATTGAACCATGTGGCATTATATCAGTAGATTGAACTAACTTAGAGGAGTGAGGGAAAGGAAAGGAAGGGAACCTTCTCTCGGCTTTGCAGATTCTGAAGCGAGAGAGCCTTGTAGTACTAGAATTTTAGCACCACCTAGAAATTGTATTTCATCAAAGATGATGTTTCTACTTATTTAGATATGGTTAACAATAGGATCTAACTACCTATAACCCTTGATCAAAATTATATCCTAAAAAATGAACTTTTTTAATCGGAACATTAGCTCATGATTGTTATAAGGATATAGTAAAAGATAATAGACACGTACTCCAAAAGCTTTAATCATCGAATAATCTGGATTTTTGATCAATAAAACTAGAAAAGGTGACTTGTCTTTGGAAGATGAGAATGTGCAAGCAAGCTAAACCTGTTTCAACTATATGTTTATGTTTCCTCTCCGCTGCACCATTTCTCTATGATGTGCATAGACATGATAGACGATCAATAATGCCATTAGACTCAAGAAATTGTTTAAAATGATGAGATGTTTATTCTCCCGCTCCATCAGATTGGAGAGATTTAATTTTTTTATTTAACATATTCTTGACGAAGTGAACTTGATATTCCAATACTAGTCAATTGATTAGATCAAGTTTCGGCCATGTGTAAAATATTGGTGCATGATTTTTTGCCTTGGTGAAATGTTTGCAGCTAGCACTTCAAATGTGCTATTCGCGTGACTGAGATGCAAATCATGAGGCAAGTTGATTCCAGACTTGCTGAGAGGTACTGAGACCATATAAACTGAAGAGAAGAGAGTAGCTTCAGTAATTGTAGCAGTAAGCTAGCTTAACAAAATATTGGTCCTTTTGTCAGATAACAAAATATATTTAAAGTGGTTGTTTCCTTTGTAACAACCTTGCTTAAAAAAAAGAAAAAGAAAAAGAAAAAAAAAGATGGGTATGATGTGGTTGGCCTCATGCCCATGAAGTTGTGCGGCGTGCATGGGGGTGCCACTCACCTCCATTGCTGTCGATGCTGCAGCCGTCGACAGTCCCCTCCCACCAGGCTGTGAGCAATGAAGCTCAGATACCATGTAAAATTAGTAAACAAGTATTTAGAAAGTGATAACATGCTTGTCGTGCTGCTTGCTTACTGCATATATTCATATTGATGCATTTGGTTGTCATATCTTTAACCATGTGACATATATTTATATTGATGCGTTTCGTTGTTATATCTTTAACCATGTGAAATGTGTAGAGATTTGTAATAACAATAAACAGTTAATAACCAAAGGACAAAAATAATGTACACAACTTAATCAATCTCATCATTTGCTTGAGAAGATTGGGTTCGTCCTTCCGTAACGGCTAAAGCATGAGATATTCCAAATATCTTTGATAACTGTAATTAGGTAGTAGCTTAACATGGGCCTTGTTTATCTATGATATGATATAAAAACTTTGGTGATTTGTGAGTGAGAAATTTTGGGGAAAATATCTTGCATAAAAATATTAGCATTTTGGGGAACTAGTATAGCATGTTTTGAACGCATAGTGCATCGATAAGAAAAGAAATCTTAAGGAATAGATATAGACATTAGCCGAATTATTATAAATCTTAGTGTTCTATTTTTTTTTCTTATCTTGTTTAATGTAACATTACATGCTCACATACATAAACATACTCAGAAATCTCAAAGCTGAATGTTTAAATGCCTAGTTTCATCTCCTTGGGGTAGGGACAACGTAGTCTCTGCTGACTTGTTTTCATAACTTGCAGAAATCTTGTATTCCCCTAAATATCCAACAAAACTATAGGATCCATGTTCATCTGTCACTCCATTTACCTGTTTCGTTTGCCATTCTTGCAAGAGCCTATCAACTGCATCTCCTGTCAGCAGATTGCGAAGATTCCAATCCGTGAGGCACATCTCGTAGCAGCCCTTTTGATGCAGTGCAGTCCATAACATAATCCCATTCACTGATGGATGCGAAAAAGATTCTCTCAAGACGTCTTCCAGATACAAAGCCTGCAAAAGATTAAATGAAACGAATTACCAGACTGAGAAACTACCTAGTGATTTGTTTTTGAATGAAATTGAGCAGATTTCTTACCTGAGTTTGCTCATCAAAATGATTACTTATGTCGATTTCGGTAAACCAAATAGGAAGTTCAAGTGTGGCCAACTTGTCTAGAATAGCTCTCATCAAAGGAATGTTTGGCTTACCAAAGTGCCCCTCAAGTCCAATCCCTTCCAACAGAGCTCCTCCTTCCTTTAGCTCCTTCAGCCTGGTCACATAAGTATCCACTGTCGAAAAGATATCGTCACAAGTCTCTATGACATTGAACTCATTCATGAACAAAGTCGCGAGAGGGTCTGCTTGCTGAGCGGTGTCGAAGAACTCTAAGGAGGCATTATGTCCAAGACGCTGCTCGTAAAAGTTGAAGTGAAGCATCTCATTGCTGACATCCCAGTGGGCGAATTCCCCCTTGTACCTGGTCATCAGGCTCTGGATGCGAGAGTTTACAGCAGATTGAAGGTCATCACCTGTGAGGTTCCTGACCCATGATGGGGTGGCTTCCTGGTTCTCCCAAAAGATGTTGTGGCCGCGAACCATGATGCGGTTGGCCCTGACAAAGTCTAGCATCTTGTCTGCTGAATCATAGTTCAACGTTCCCGCCACTGGCTCCGTTGCATACCACTTCAGCTCGTTTTCGAAAACTGCAGCATTGAAGCGCTCCACGAACCACGTCTACAATGAGATACAGTTGAAAGGAAACAAGTTTTAGAAATCCATGCATCTCATATGTTGAAGTTGTGGTGGACCTAATTAGTTTTTCATCACATTTCTTGTAGAGAATTTTCTTTCTTTTTTTTTTCCTCAAAATACCTGATAAGATGAGCTTCCTAAGATGGTGTCAGCTATTGCAGAACCAAATGGAAAATCTCTTGAGATCTGCTGTACAGAAACTGATGCTCCAGTCACTCTATTACCTGTTGAATCTGCGACATGGATCGTCGCCGCACGCTTCCGCTTCTGTTCAATAAAACCTTCTATAAGAGATCTAATTTGGCAAAACTAAGTGAAACTATGAATACATTACGTGAAGAAATTGATTCAAAATAGTTTGACACTAAGCAAGCATGTAACTGAAGGAATACCTTCCTTATATTTTCTTTCTGGTGCATTGACCATTGATCGACAGAGAATGACTGCAGTGAAGCACTTTCCACAGAGATCCTCATTGCACTCCTGTCTGCATTCTGATCACGAGGAAAGAGGAACGATTTTTTTTTTCAGAATCATATATATATATATGGGTAACTTTGATTTAGTGAGATCTTCAATAATAGTTTTCGTCACCTGAAAAAAGAGTACTGAGTTCTGGGAGGACGAGTCGAGGACGAATCCACCCTTAAGGAATGACCAGCAGCCACTTTTTGCTGATACTGTCCCTATGCATCTTGTTCCTGAGTTATCTGTAGATAGTCTAGCAGTGACAATAGCCGAGTCTGCCCCCTCGACTTTCACCCAACCTTTAGGAGATAATGGTTTAAATCAGAATAAATCTTTTGAGGAACTGCACATTAGCCTGTGATGCTCTGTTTGGAGCTTTAGAACAGAATACTCGAACACCATTGATAGAGATAACAATAAAATTGTTTAAGAAAAGAACTACAAGAAAGTAGAAGGATAACCATAAATTAATATTGGGAAATGATGTTTATGGAGCAAAACTAAATTGTTATGTACAGAAGAATCATTTCAAAATGAGAGAAACGCCATAGTGTGATTTAATAGAGTAGGGGTATCTAAAGAGAGACAATATCTTGGTAGATGCCACGTGAGAGTGGAGACAATATCGTGTTTCCATTACGTTTGGAACATAGCCAACTTTGTGACAGAACTCACATGAGAAACTGTATCTTGTAGTCTGGTTGAGATTGTACAGCAGAAAAGCGGGTGAGTATACCCCCGTCTCTGTTGTATGGTATCTCATCTCGCCATTGCCCTTCTTCAGGATTCCTCCATTATAAAGCGGTGGTTCAGGTAAAGATTTGCACTGTTGAAGAACTCAAATTAATTAGCAGTCACATGTTACTCTTGTTCTTGGTATGCTCACCAAGATAACGGATGCATATCTGAAAATATACCAGGAAAATTACACTTAGCTCAAAGAATCACATAACAAAAGAAGTACGTACCTCAGTGGAAGCAGTATAATCATACCACCCATCTGCCATCCAAAAAAAAAAATACAACAACGGTTACATGTCTGAAAACTTCTCTACAGAGAGAGAAAAAGAGAAAGAAAGCATGCAATGCAACTGACCATTAAGAGCTGCTAGAATTAACTTTCCCGACTGCATCCATGCCAATAGTTTCAAAAGAAAGAGGGCAGTGGTATGCCCTCTCATGCTAGTTGATGGCTAAAGTATTGAAGGTTAAAGCCGACTTTGGGTAGCTTTAAGAGCTTGCCAATGTCTGCATGGCATTTGAAGACATCTTTGGTTTGGTTTGGGGGCGGGGAGAGAGTTGTTGAGTTCACGAGGAAACTTTTCGTTTTATAGTTCGGCAGCGGCGAGGGTCACATGTGAACTCTCACCGACTCCCCAATCGATAAATCTTCTTTCCTTTGTCTGAACGCTCCGGAAGGATTCGGAATTGTGTGGTTAATCTTTTTAATTAGTCAAGGTGGTCCCTTTTTAGTGGTTTCACGAGAGGGGAAGAGTTCTTCCTTCTTAATTAACCTTTCTTTTATTGGTTTTTAAAGAAAGTTATATTCCTAAGACAACTATGTACTGTTGTAAGTAATGATGTAAATGTTATGACAGTTGCATAACCTCCTTGGTACATGTAGCTCTCATCCTTTTTATGTTACCCCTATTGTAACTCTTTATATATATCCTTAAAAGTAAGAGTGTAATCTAATCTGATTCGGTAGGATATATAAAAGAATTGAATCTATATTTGTCTAATTATCTTGGGATTTGAACTCACTGAAGCAGCAATTAACTAATTCATGAGATAATGAATCATTCAAAGTGGCGGTTATTATTAAAAAATTACCACCATCTTGAAGAGATTTAAAAAATAATACAAGGAGATGATTATGGTCGTTCGTATGCGATATCTTGTAGCCCATGTTTGAGGTCAGTTGAGTCTGGTGCGCACGACAATCGGACACCTGCCATTCACTAGGGTATGCGTGTGACGAGTTACCCTCATGAGATTTCTATTAACTAGTGGGGTACCCGATCTGGATGGATTTTGATATACCCTTAACGTATGGTAGAGTATGATTATGACTAATATATCCTTAGTGTATGGCAGGGTATGCTTTGAGCCTATAGACAGGATGTTGAGATCGGGTATCGAGTGTTGACTGCGCACAGTGGTCTAGTGTGATGATATTTATACTAAGATGTCGGTAATGATCGTGACGTTGAGAAATGCATATAATTTCATTATCATCTGATATGCCTGATTATCGAGTAGTCAATATGCATCATATGTGGTTGCATTTGATATCATAGCATGATCATGGTCGGCATATATCATATGTGTTATATTTAAGAGAGAGTTATGATGATAGTACAACATGGAGATTTATTTATATATTATCGAGGATTATATATTTTATCAGTTATGACATGTTATATACTTTTTATTTATATATTATTGAGGAACATTCAAATACTCATTCATGATATGATGCTATTTCTGATTCATATTATCTAGTACACAATTTACTCTCTATTTGACATCATTGATTCGGGGTAAGGTCTATTCATTGAGCCTTTTGCTCATGATTCTATTTATTTATTTTCTAATCCCCCTCAGATATGTGGTATATGATAGCGACTTGAGACATTCCGAGAAAATATTTTAGATTGATGAGGTGAGCTATAGGTGTGAGACGGTATAGATGATAATTTGTATGGAAATTAATGTTTATCGTTGTTTATTATATTTGTATTTTATTGTATCAAATGATGATTTGTATGATACATATTAGATTTTTGTGTACTCGTGTATCAGTTGTTTTAGTTGTATCTTGATGGTTTATCGTTGCCTGTGTGAGTCCTACCAGATTATGTAGTGGTCTAGTGTATATTATTGTGGACTTAGATATTCATATGTTAACAGATTTATTTGGTTGATAGTATGATTCATTTAGAGTTGGATTATATGAGCATGAATATGCTAGCAGGTTTTATTTGATGATATCATGATTATATGTGCATAGGAGTGTATCTCTGCGTGAGGGGCCTCACCCGTCCTATCGTGTGAGCCGCACGTGTCATGTGGGCGCATGGGCGTGCACATGCTCGTGTCGAGCTAGGGCGTTACATCAATGATGTGATGCATGTGCCCAACATTTGCAAGAATCTGGTTTAGGGTCATGCCTTTTGGTCTCACCAATGCTCCAGAGGTAAAAAAAACTAATATTTGAATAGCATAATGATTTTGGTTGCCATCTATACCTTTATAGAGGCTAGCCAACAAGCCAAAATAATAATTATTAACCCTAATTTTAGTGGACTCTTGTCGATCTCGTTCGAACGTGCCCGATTGCATTCCAACGCATAAAAAACGTTCTCTATCGATGCGAATATGATGCAGACGTTAGAATGCGGCGTTCGAACGTGCCCAACCGCGTTCGAACACGCATTTCACGTTCTCTATTTTTGTGAACCTGATGTAGGCATTTGCAAAGGCATTCGAACGTGACCCCTTCCGCGGTCGAACGCGACCTGTCGCTACAGGATATTTATTTTAATAAAAATAAATAACTAATGCAATAAGAAAAAACTCTAACTAAGTGTATCAAGATGTTGAAATATTATGCCCAAGAACTTTAGAAGAAGCATATGAAGACACCATCATCATGGAGAGGAAGCACCAGGGATTGAGGAACCAAAGCAAAAACCCATAGTCTAGCCGAGAATCATGGCAGCCCTATAGACCAGCTAAAATGGTTGGCACTACAACAGCAATTCCTAGGACAACTATTAGAAATTCAAGGCCAAGAGCTCCACTCAGACCCTCCACTGACATGAAAGGGGACCATAGAGCACCCGCCCAAACTCTCACACTTGTCTAGGTAGAGGAGCGAAGGGCAAAATAACTATGCTCTTGATGCGATGAATGATTCACACCCGGTCATCGGTGTGCGAAAGCAACGGGGAGCGTCATGTTGATTGATGAGCAAGATGATTTAGATGAGGAATTGGTTGAGTAAGAGGTTGATGAAGAGCTTCTTGAAGAGGCCCTAGAGATGCCCGAAGAGAAGGATGTGTAAGTTGAAATTTCAATGCACGCCTACTTTGGGACTATTGCACTGAAGACGCTTGGGGTAGACAGATTGGTCAAAAAGTATTGCATGCACATCCTTATTGATTCGGAAAGCACGCATAACTTCTTAGATGAGCGTTCGTTGAGGATGATTGGGTTGGAAGCTGAACCAACCAATACATTTGATGTAGCAATTAGCGATGGAATGAAGTTGAGGGTTGACAATTTATGTCGCCAAGTGAAAATTTGGGTCCAAGGACATGAATTGAATGTTAATTTGTATCCTCTTGCTTTGCGAGTGCTGATCCAATCTTAGGTACTCAGTGGTTACAAATCCTAGGACCGGTGACATTCAACTTTCGCGACATGTGAATGACATTTCGGTGAAATGGCAAGGTGGTGTGGCTAAATGGGGGTGAAAATGCAATCTAGCCCTACCTTGCAACCTATGGCGGGGCTGCCATGTCCAAAGGAGTTGGCCTATCTTATTTAGATGTCCCCAGCAGTAATTGAGCCTCCCTTAAGCTCAAGTAAACCCCAAAAATTGTTGTAATTATTATCTGAATTTTTTGTGTTGTTTGAAGAGCACAAAGACTATTGACATGCTGAAATTCAGACCATAAGATAGTTATTATATCGAGGGTTGAGCCGGCTAATGTGCGTCCATATCTAGGGGTGGCAAAAATTAACCTGACACTATAACCTGACTCTTAATTGGGTTTAGGTTTAGTCTAATCGGGTTCGTGTCATAAACGTGTCAAGCTGACTAACCCATTTAATCGTGTTTGGATTTACACCATTAACTCATTTTGACCTATTTGACTCATTTAAGTATACAAATCAAATTGGGCCTGATCAACTTGCTAACCCAAACACACACACACACACAACCCAAAACCCTAATAACCCACTCACTCTCACAGCCTCACTTCACTTGTAGCCACCTCCCATTCTTCCTTACACAATCACCTACCACTCCCACTCTTCCTCAAACCGTCGTCGCCCTCACAGAATCTCCTCTCCACCCCGTTCCTTCCCCACCACTTCTCCTCCGGCAACGAACCCCTCGATGAGCTTCTCTCCTTCTTCCACACCCTATCCTTCATCTATCGCATGGAGATCACCGTCGACTCCCTATACAAGGCCAAGGCCTAGTTAATCTTGCTCATGCACAGCGATCTCTTCGGCCCCATCCCCAACTCGATAGGAAACTACTCCAAGCTCATGGGATTCGACTCCTACAACAATCTTACCGGAGAGTTCTCATCCTAGATCTACGAGCCCATGAACGTCGCCTATTTCAATGCCTCTTCGAATGATTTTGTCGGGGAGCTTGGATTCGAGTGGATTAGAGGGTCTTTGAACGATCTCTCTGGCCTCAACCCCAGCATTGATGGTCTAATTCCACTAGAGCTTGGAAATATTGAGCTAATTCAGGTACTAGACCTCATTTAGTAATTTAGCTTGGTTATTTACATATTAGCTTCAAATTGAGAGAATATTACCATTTATAATAAAATAGGAAGAGAGATGGGCTGTTATTGTTCAGCTAGATACGGCTTGGACTTGATCAACTCGCCTCGAAAGAAGTTTTTTTTTGCTTTTTAAGAATAAAGATTTCTGGAAGTCACGTTCAAATATCAGAAAGTCATGTTCAAATGCCTGCATATGTTTATAAATATAGAAAATATATTTAGCACGTTCAAATGCACTCGACCCGTGTAACAACCTATCCTTAAAAAAATATATTAATCTTTGCATGGGCATGACGTGTGGCCGGCCTCGTGCCCATGCAATGGGGCAGTGTGGGGGGTGCCATGCACCCCTCACGTCGTCGCAGCCAACCGGCTGCGGCGGGCCCCAGCGCCGCCGCAGCCACCGCCAACCCCTCCCACTGCCTCTCTTTCTATCTATCTTTTTATTCTCCTCTCTCTCTCTCTCGTTCGGTCTCTCTCTCTCTCTCGTTCGGTCTCTCTCTCTCTCCCACTACCGACCCGCCGCTGCTGTCGTCGTGCTACCGCGGGTGAGCCTCCTCCTTCTTCCTTTTCCTCCTTCTCTCTCTCTCTATCACTATCTTTCTCTCTCTTTCTCTTTTTCTTGCTTTGGGCTCGGGCTTGTCGGAGCTGAGCCGCCGGCGAGAGGCCGGCAGTTGGCTGGCCACCAGCTGCTGGTGCCCTCCCCGTCGGCCCGAGACCGCACCTCCCTCCCCTCCTCCCTTCTTCTTCTTCTTCTTCCTCGGCTTTTGCTCCTTTTTCTGCACAGTGCTGGGCTCGACCCAGCACTGTAGCAGGCAGTGCTGGGCTGAGCCCAGCACTAATGACAGTTTATTTATTTATTTATTTTATTTATGTTATTTATTTAGGTTTTTCCTTCTTAATTAATGCAAATAGATTATTTAGACATTAATTTTTTTAATAATAATATATATTCTTCAATATGATTAGTATTAATTATAATTTGTATAATCAATGATTAATTAGGTATAAATATAAGTAATACTCATATTTATTTATTTATATCTCTATTAGATTAATATATAGATTTGTAAATTATAATTATCAAATTTATATACTAATATTTTTATGAGATACATTTTAAATAATTCTAATAATTTATTATACATTATTATTTTGTAACAAATAAAATAATAGGCTTAAGTATTTATTTATTATTTTATAAAGTAATGACTACATAGTCCCTAATTAATCAAGATATAATTTAATTATAATTAGGTTCTTATCTATACTTATATTTTTATTTATAATTAAAAATCTAGCTAGTTATAAAGATAAGTAGAAATTCTAAAATCTAATAAATCATCATATTTTACATGAACGGATTTTAATTAGATGAACGACTAACTTCTTGCTACTTAAATATTTTCAGATCCCGAACCTCCCTTATTTGAGATCTCGTGGATCTTGCTAGCGATAAGTGTCACTCGATTGATTGGCGAATGTAAGGGATACGTGGTTTGCGTCTTCTGATCAGGGTGAGTAGTTTTATTCCCTAGACGCCTTTCTCAAATTAGGATATATTATATATTATGTACACGCATATTTTGGCCTCTAGTATGATTATATGATTTTATCTAGAGATGATTACAGTCAAGCATCATATTTTTATCATGCATTTGATTAGGCTGATCTTGAATACGAGTACATTGGTGAGGTGATATACATAAAGATGATGGGAGATGATTATACTATTATGATTGTATACCGAGTAGATCTATAGCACGAGTATGCATGTAATAGATTAGTATGAGTATGTGTGTGTTGACTACATGATCGAAGACTACATTGCATTGTTATTCTCTTGATTCCTATTCCACCTAAATTTTTGTTATGCAGTGACTTGTTATCGTACTGGATATATGCATATGATATGCTATTTAGAAGGAAAGCATGAAATATGATTGATAGGATAGTTGATAGAAAGCATGAGGATACCTGAATGGGCGTGAGGGTTAGGGCGTGCCTAGAGATGATTGATCGCTCGACATAGTCACGATCCTGTTGGCCTTACGTCTGAGGTCATTAGTCTGTGTGTACAACAGACATTCGGACACATGCGGTTCGCTAGGGCATATGTGGCGAGTTATCCTCACGAGGTTTCTATCAACTATATGGGTGCCCGGTCTGGATGGATGTTGATACCCTAGCGGGTGACAGGGTATGATTATATTTGAGATACTATTGCGGGTGGTGGAGTATGCTCTGAGCCTTCAAACATGATATTGAGACCGGGTACCGGGTGGTGACTGTGCATAGTGGTCTAATATGAGATATTTTAGAGAAAAGATGAGGTAAGTTATAGATGCGAGATGGTGTAGATGATAGTTTATATAGAAATTGAGTTGTACCAGTATTTAATATTTGTACTCTTTTGTATTAGACGATAATTTGTATGATGCAGGTCGAATCATGACGTACTCTTGTATTAGTTGTTTTAGTTGTATCTTGATGGTTTGTTGTGGCTTATGTGGGTCATCCCAGATTATGTAGTGGTTTAATGTATATTATTGTGGACTGGAATATTCATATGTTAACATGTTTATTTGGTTAATAGTATGATTTATCTAGTGATGGATTATGTGATCATGAATAGGTTAGCAGGTTTTATTTAATAATGTCATGATTATATGTGCACAGGAGAGTATCTATGTGTGACGGGCCCTGATGCGATCTCTCCTTTAGGGCTAAAGATCGATCTTTTCTAATTCTCAAATCTGGACTAGATCTTGCACAGAACTTTGAAATAAGATTCCGAAATGTTCTGCCGTCGGATCGATGTGAAATTTTGATATATTGTAGGCCCGGAAAAGAGCTTTCCAACAAATCTAATTTAAGGCGAATCGGATTTCGGGATCTCGAGATATCATTCGTTTAGTGGACGAACGTCAGGATGCTCTGTTTTGGATCCGTGGATAGAGGCATGAGATCCTAGGTAATGGTGGATGGTGGAGGACCGGCGTTAATGGGGTGGCACCGGTGAAAAAGTGGTGGTGGAAGGGTTATGGTTGATGGAAGAGTTAGGGTAAGTGTTGGATAGATTGGAAGAAGGGGGAGGAGAGGGCCACTCCTAAGGGACTAGGGTGATTGGCCGGTCGAGGGAGGTTAGAAGCGGCGTCGCCGGGGATTGAGGGAACGGGAGCGAAGAAGACGAAGGAGGCAAGGCAAACTCAATTCTCAATAATCAATAATCAATTTGGTTGCCTACCACATCCTTTTATAGGCTAACCAACAACTCAAATTAAACCTAAAACACAATTTTCGCCGACCGCGTTCGAACTCGCCTGACCGCGTTCGAATGCACCGAATTAGCTCTTCTGGATTTGCGAACGCGATGCAGGCGTTCGAACGCGGGAGCGAACGCGCTTGTCGGTATTTGCGAACGCGATGCAGGCGTTTGAACACTATCTTCACCCACGTTCACAAACCGCGTTCGAACTCACTCCACCCGCGTTCGAACACGACTTACATAAAACTTATTTTAATGGAAATTAAACACTAAAACATGAAACAAAAACACTCATAAAGTGAATCCATGCTCGAGACGACGTCGGTGAAGTCCGAATCGTATCAAGCCCCGCCCGATTTGTCGCATGCGCCGCCGCGCGTGCCGTGTGAGCGCGTGGGCGTGCACGTGCCCGTGCCGGGTGGGGGCGTTACAACCCGCATTCGAACGCATCTTCAAACGCCTGTATACATTCGCAAAATACAGAGAATGTATTTAACATGTTTGAACGCGCATGACCCGCATTTGAATGCAATCAGCAAAGCTGCATTGTTTCTAATGCTACATTTTGATTGTTTTGTTTGTTAGGTTAGTCTCTAAAATATGTAAAATGCAATCTTATTGAACTATTGATGAATTATTAAAGTTTTCCCTTCCTGTACCTCTACCTCATTCCTCCAACGACATCCATCATCTGACGTCGTCTCCTTCCAACATTCAATTTGACCGTGCCCCTTTGCCTATCAAGGTCTACCCTCTACCTCTTCGTCTAGCTAGCTTAAGGCTCTATCCCCACCATCGTTGCCATTGTAATCTTCTAATACCCTAACCATAATTTCACCTTTCATTATCTATGTCCATCTCGCCAACATTTGACCAAAGGTCAGTATTTCTCTCATATCTTCTGATCTACACCTCCAATCAACGTGATTCTAGTGGCGTTGGATCTCTTACTTCAAAAGGAACAACTCATCACAATATCATATCTTTTGGATGGCTAGATCGCCTGCAGTTATTTTCGAAAGTTTCATCCTAGACTGAAACTGAGCTGATTGACCGTATCTCTTAAAGAAAGCCATCGTAACATCATTGGAATGAGTTGGACTAGTTACATACTGGCTAGAGCTATCCATGGATCACGAGTTCACCCCATTTTCAGGTATCACTTCTACAGGCACAATCAGACCCAGTTAGGTTGTAAGTGCTGATTTACTTAAGCCCACGGATAAGATCCAAACTATGCAACAAGTTTGTGTCTTACCTCAACGACGACAATGACAAAGAGAACGAATTGATGTGACAAATGGAGCCCGGCGGCTCCATTTTCATGGTGGGGCTCCAAATTTGGAGCCCCATATAGAGCCCGGTTGGAGCTCCACCGGGTTCCAAATTTGAAGTTTTGGAGCCCGATTGGAGATGCTCTTATAGGAGCTCGAGTTTGACATTGCATATTGCTTCCCAAACTTTGCACCTTGAGGTTAAGATGGTATGGTTCAATTGGATTGAGCCTAGGCAGCCCACACCCATTGGGCTCGGTACCCAAGAGGAGAGCTAGGAGTTTTCATTTTAGACTCTGAAATTTATCTATTTGCTTTCTGCATCGTTTTGCTTATTAGTCGTCGCTTTATATTTTAGACCCTGGTCAAGTCATTTTCTCATACGACTTATGTGTGGACTAGAGTGTTAGTCTGACCTAAACCTGTTAGGCTTGTTCGACCCGAGTTAGCAGATAGCCACTTATAAAACAATTGTGGTGCGCACCTAGTAAATTTCGATTTTTGAACTTGTCCCTCTTCTCCCTTCTTCGACCTAGCCTCTCCCTCCTTTCCTTCGGTCCAGGTGAGGCCGACCATTGCTGGTGGCCAAAATACCTTCCTCCTCGACGGTTCGTACCGTCTCGTCCCTGAGAAAACAACCCTCTTCGTCCTCCTCTTCTCTGTCGTGGGCAGCAAACCTACAGACCCTACGCACGCCACCACCTACGTCCACCTCCATCAGGCCTAGCTCGAGCACCACCAGCACCATTTGGCCTCCATACCTCCGATCCGCTCCGGTAGATCAACTCCTCCACCCCGAATCTACTACTCTCCCAAATTTCACCTGATTCCGACAGTCAGATCTATACTTAGCCTTCACCACCCTATCCGTGGATACTCCCGGCTTGGGCCACAAGCTCCCCCCTCTTTTGCCCTCTACCTGCTCGACGAAATTTCCCACCGAAAGTTCGCTTCTTGTTTCCTTGCGGAGATGTACGTGGTGAAACGAGATGGGCGGCAGGAGTCGGTTCACTTCGACAAGATCACGGCGAGGCTGAAGAAGTTGAGTTATGGGTTGAGCCAAGAACACTGCGACCCCGTGCTCGTGGCGCAGAAGGTGTGCGCCGGTGTCTACAAGGGCGTCACCACAAGCCAGCTTGATGAACTTGCGGCGGAGACTTCGGCCGCTTTGACCGCAAGCCACCCCGATTATGCTTCCGTATTCTTCTCAATCTCTTCAAGCAAGAAGAATAATTGTCCTTTTTTGTGTGGTAGATTTACTTTTTGTGTGTTTGTCTTTTGTAGCTTGCGGCAAGGATTGCGGTCTCGAATCTTCATAAGAACACAAAAAAATCTTTCTCTGAGACGTAAGTTTTTGTATATTGTTGTTTTAATTTTGGTTTTGATTTCAACGGATGCTAATGGGTGCAGGATTAAGGATATGTATAACCATTTTAATGAGAGATCTGGGCTGAAGGCTCCTTTGATAGCTGATGATGTTTATGAGATAATCATGAAGGTAAACATTTCTGGGGGGTTAAAAGAACATCATTTTCTTGTTTGGGTATCGTTTAATTGGAAGATTGAAACAATATCGTCTCGTCTTGTGCAGATTTATTTAGCTATCCTTCACAATAAACTGAAGTGATGTGTTGTATTTATGTGTTGTTGAGATGGCCAGTAACTTGATACTGGTTCTCATTATATTTTGTTGTTAACTAAGGAAGGCTTGCTTCTCAAATTTTATACATGATTCCATATGCTTCATATCATTTAACTGTAAATGCGAGATTTACCTTTTCTGAATCTAAGATGTTTAGTAATTCTGATGTAATTTGTTGTGATTATGAACGCTTCAGAATGCTTCTCGGCTGGACAGTGAGATAATTTATGATAGAGACTTTGATTATGACTATTTTGGTTTTAAGACTCTCGAGAGATCCTACCTCTTGAAGCTCTCTGGGAAGGTGGTAGAAAGGCCACAACACATGCTCATGAGAGTTGCGGTTGGAATCCACAAGGATGATATTGGATCTGTCATAAGAACATACCATTTGATGTCACAACGCTGGTTTACTCATGCTTCCCCTACACTATTCAATGCTGGCACTCCGAGACCTCAAGTTCTGTTTCCTGTATTTTCATTGTTTCACATTTCTCAAAGATGTATATGAATCTATTTTCTTATTTGTCTTTGAATGGGATTGCAGTTGAGCAGCTGCTTCCTCATCTGTATGAAAGATGATAGCATTGAGGGAATCTATGACACTCTGAAGGAGTGTGCTGTCATAAGCAAATCTGCTGGAGGAATTGGTGTTTCGGTTCACAATATTCGTGCCACTGGAAGTTATATTCGTGGGACAAATGGAACTTCAAATGGTATTGTTCCTATGCTGCGGGTGTTCAACGATACTGCTCGTTATGTCGATCAAGGGGGTGGCAAGAGAAAAGGTAATTATGAGTATTATTTTTGTCTAGTGTATTTGATGGAATCCCAGATCATTAACTTGCATCAGAATTACTTTAGGTGCATTTGCTGTGTACTTGGAGCCTTGGCATGCTGATATTTTTGAGTTCCTTGATCTCCGAAAGAACCATGGGAAGGTGTAAACTCCGAAATCCATGGCTTTTTAAGTTAATAAGTTTCTCTTTATCTGAAGATCTACTGTAATCAGATTCTTTTAATGTTTTCTCACAAAAATGTCAGTTTTTTTTAATTAGTCAAGGTAAAATGTTGTTATTTAATTTCCTCATATGCAGACTTCTTAAGTCACATGATTGTAAGCTAACACTGAAACTGTTCCCATGGCATTTTAGTTCCCTTCCCAGATTTAATGATTTTCTATTATGGTTAAATTAGATAAAAATGGATGCTGCATTGCTGCTGGATGGATATTGTTTTGATGATGTCCTTTTCTTCAACACTTTTGAGTAACTAGCATCACAAGCTTGTTTGTCAAAGAACAACTAGAATAAATGTGATATCATGCATTGCCATCATAGGAAAATTATTTAGTTAGAGTACTCTGATATCAATTGATTAGAAGCAAAGAAAAAAGTAATTTGTTATGATCCGACCACATGGGTTAAGTCGAGTCAAGTTAGTTCGAGTCAAGTTAGTTAGTTAGTTTTATCTTATTATTTTAAATTTTTAATAAATTGGACAATCCGTATATGGATCTGATTCGTTAGGACTCTACTTCTATATATAGGAGTAGTCATGTGTTGATTAGGGGAGTTGTGGAATGAAGATAAAGTTAAGTTATTTCATTATCTTGCTTTTAACTTTTACTATAGTCGTTAGATCGTCCTTATTTTTCTAAGAGTAGATTATAACCGTAGAAACATTCCGACATTTTAAACCCTAACCATCTTCCTCCACTAGCAACCACCCTACCTTACGGTCTCCACCACCATCCTTAGCAGTTCAGCATCCTCCGACGACCACTGCAATGCCAGATATTTATTATTTTGCCCTATTTTATCTTATTCTACTATTTTATTAATATCTTTTCATTCAGACGTCGGATTCTTGTGAAACCAGACCCATTAGAACCATAACTTCTAAGGCTACC
Organism: Typha latifolia; assembly: GCF_019914945.1. Classification (NCBI taxonomy): domain Eukaryota; kingdom Viridiplantae; phylum Streptophyta; class Magnoliopsida; order Poales; family Typhaceae; genus Typha; species Typha latifolia. The sequence goes on from NC_133097.1 coordinate 4,442,998, forward strand.
TTTATATAACTTTTCATAGTTTTCTTACGTCCAAATCAGTCCAGATTTAAACCGTAACATAATTTAATTGAAACTTAATGGCGCTAAGAAAATCATTGGTCGGTCAATAATTATTTTTTCTTGTTTTCTCCATCTATATGAAGGTGGATTTACATGGAACAAAAGCTTGAGTCTTTCATCTCCACTCTATCTTGAAGCTTTGCAAAATTTAAATGTATGGATTATTTTAGCCCAAACCAATAAAAGAATCAAACCTTAATTTAAATTCATTACTAGATGCTCTTTATAAAGTTCAAAATATGGAATACCTTATCCTCAATTGGTGACATAAAATTGTTGTTCCACAATAAACCAATAATGGCTATCTATTGACCTAATAGATTGAAGTTAGAATTGGATTAGATTTTGTATTGACTACATTGGTGAAATTTTGTCAACTTATAGTGGTTTGATAAAATAGGTTTTCTAGCATATTTGGTTCGAAAGGTGGTCATATAGTAGGCTGGAACAGGATATGCCTTGACCTCTTTTATTGTTGAACAAAAGTTTGTATAGGAAGCATTTTCATTAATGGAGGTGACAAAAACTTAAAGCACATTTCTTGGAAATCAGTCATTGACATGTTTTCTTGAATAGGAGATATCATATGGCTTATCTATGATTCTATAACCCTAGCGATGATCTGGGTGCTTTATGATAACCTGAAGTACACCAAATCAATTCTCTGTTTGGTCTGAAGCTAAATTCGGAATGTGATTAGTTGGCCTAAGAAACTCTTAGTCATGGTTTAGATTAGCTTGAACTAAGCTAATGACATTTGGTTGTGAATTATGCTAAGAGTGTAATTATTACTTTTTATGTGATATGAAAAGGTAAAAAATACATTGGTTTTGAAGGAAAATAGACGATATATAAAATTAATAGACCAAAATACTTTTTGACTTTGATGGTATTAGATGAAAATAATAATATGAAATGAAACCAATTAGTTGAAGTTTAAAAATATATGAAAATTTTTGTACTTTTTTACAATAAAAAGCCTTTTATTGTAGGCTTGCGGGTTTACATGCTTGTAAGCCCACAAGCGCCTTGGATTTGCAGGCTTTCAAGTGTTAACCTTTTCTTTCCTCTCCTACTAAGGTTGTAGGCTTGTAAGTTTGTTGTTGTCTTACAATCTCGCAACCATACTATATAGAACATCATTATTATTTTTTAATTAATTTATTATTTTTTTAAAGGGCTGAGGACATGTAAGTTCACTTTTGGCTTACAAATCCTCGCGTAATGCTACATTATTTTTTTATTTTTTTAAAAGTTTGTATTATTGTAAATTTATTAAAAAAATAAATTAAGTTATTGTGGGCTTCCAACTGCTTGCATACTTAGCTCACAAGCTCCTAATGACCTTATAAGTTATTGCGGACTTAGTAAGTTTTAAAATTTTCTGGGGGAAAATTATATTTATTTGGAGGGAAATAAAGGACATGGGAGATCATTTAAAATAAGGACATCATTATTACTTTGATATCACATTTATATTTATAAATTTAATAATGATATTTTGGTACTATGTTCATAACACAATCTATTTTATTAAAAAATTAAACTTATTTGTATTTTTTCTTTCCTCTATTATCCTTGAATTTGGTTGGGAAGAAGTAGTGTTTGATTACTGAATGTGACTTGGGGTTTTTAACCAAGTTTAAAGACTAACTCCGAACTCAAACCAAATGCCACCTTAGTAACTATAATTATTTCTCAGTTGTGATTTTGGTGTTTTGCAAATCTTTATACTTTAGGCGCTTTAATAGTAGTGGTTGATGTCGTTTTTTTCATCAATCTTCCTCTCCATTTGTTTTTATTGCTTTTTATACTTAAATGGTATATCATAGTTGGTTAATAGTGTAATATATGTTATTCTATCTTTAACCTTGTAGTGTGAATAGTTAATTTAGTAATTTACAGGAAGAACACCGTGCACGAGATCTCTTTTTTGCACTTTGGGTTCCTGATCTTTTCATGGAGAGGGTCCAGAGCAATGGACAATGGTCATTGTTTTGCCCCAATGAAGCTCCAGGTCTGTCTGACTGCTGGGGTGATGAGTTTGAAATTCTGTACAACAAATACGAAAGAGAGGTAATTCTTCTACTCAATTTTAAAATTTCATGCAACTTATATTTGAATTGACTCTCCTGATACTATCTGCACATGTTCTAGGGCAAGGCAAAGAAAGTTGTTGCAGCACAGAACCTCTGGTTTGAAATTCTGAAGTCTCAGATAGAAACTGGAACTCCATATATGCTTTTCAAGGTACTCTACTGAGTATCAGAATCCTTCATTTCTTTTTCTGTAGAAAGGGAAATAACTTGTAGTTGCAAATTTCATCTTGCTTCATTGAAGCTGGCATCATATTACAGTAATATCAATAAAATGGGTTCTTTACATAATTGCCACTGAAAACTTTCAATATATCATAATTGCCATTATATTCTTTAAAAATATCAAAATTGCCACTAAAATTTTTAGACTTTCAGAATTGCTATTATGGTTTATTTTTAATAGAATATTCGTAACAGATTATTATAGTAAACACAAATAAAAGATTAAAATACCCTCTTTTTTTAAGTTTAGAATGTAAAATATTTATCAACAGTTTTTTTATCTAGCATAAAAGAAGACATTTTTTGTTGTACTATGGTTTGGGTATAGTATTTGATATTTTTAAATAATTTATGTAAGGGCAAACAGAGTCTTTTTTGAATCTAAGTTGTGTTTTAATCATGATTAGTTAGATTTAACTAATGGAATGACATTTTTGAAAGAACACAATAATTTTGGGGGCAATTATGATAATTTGAATAATATAGTGGCAATTATGGTGTTTTGAAAGTATTCAGTGGTAATTATGTAAAAATTCCCTAATAAAATATGTTCCTCTATTGCTAGTTTTCCACACATGAAATTTTTTTAATCAATGGAAATGTGAGTTGGTATCTATAAACTTGTTCTTTTCTGTAGGATACTTGCAATAGGAAGAGCAACCAGCAAAATCTGGGCACAATCAAGTCTTCTAACTTATGTACTGAGATAATTGAGTTCACAAGTCCAACTGAAACTGCTGTCTGCAATTTGGCATCCATTGCTTTGCCACGTTTTGTAAGAGATAAGGTATATCTTACAGATCTTACTAATTCCTGTTGGTAAATTTCCATCTCAAGCTATTTATGCATAATCCATTCTTTATTTCTTTCAGGGAGTTCCTATAGAGTCTCACCCATCTAAACTAGTTGGCAGCAGTGGATCAAAGAACAGATACTTTGATTTTGATAAGCTAGCTGAGGTTTGTTATGATCTTCTTATGTCAACGTGATGGTATCCTAAGCACTCTTGACTGTGTTTCACTTATATTTTGTCTATTGTAACAGGTTACCTCAATTGTCTCGTCAAACCTCAATAAAATTATTGATGTTAACTATTACCCTGTTGAAACTGCAAAGAGGTCAAATCTACGGCATAGACCAATAGGAATAGGAGTTCAGGGTTTAGCAGATACTTTCATCTTGCTTGGCATGCCATTTGATTCGCCAGAGGTATTTTGTTTTAACTATTAAGGCTTTAGGATATGTTATCCATCAATTCTTGATGTTGTCAGCTAATATCTTGTAAATTTATCTCCTATGCAGGCTCAACAGCTAAATAAGGATATATTTGAGACTATCTACTACCATGCCTTGAAATCATCTGCTGAGATTGCTGCAAAGGAAGGTCCATATGAGACCTACAAAGGGAGTCCTGTCAGCAAGGTATGTGTTTGAAAGGCTTGCTCATCTAGAATATTTTGATTGTCATTTTTTTCTAGCTAGCTATGTTAGTATATGTCTTTATGATAGAAATAATTTTTTTATATTATCCTTGGTAAATGTTGATTGATACAATTATTTCTGGTAATAAACAATATAAAATACATAATTAAACATATCCTTGGCAACAAACTAAGCTACTTAAGTTCAAATAGATTCTTGAGAAAATTATATTAGAATTATTCATATTGTACACATCTGATCTCCAAACATGTTTCAAATAGCTTACATAAGTTCATGACTTGTATTTCTGTAAGGCAGAGTAGGCCTTATAAATTGTTTGTCGAAGGATATCGATTTCTTTCATTGTTATTGGAGATCTGGACATCTTATGAAAGATTGAAAGATAGTCTTCATGCAAAATGATGCTATATAACTTGCAAAATGATGCTATGTGACTAAAGATTTAACGTTCTAAAATCGTAGCAGAAGAACATATGGGGTTTCTCTTGTCTCTAGCTTGTGCATGCAATAGTACGAAAAAGTTGTGATGATATACTTCTCTCATGGCTCAAGTTTTAATCCTCTGCTTGTACAGGGAATTCTTCAACCTGACATGTGGAATATAACTCCATCGGACAAATGGGATTGGCCAACTCTGAGGGAAATGATTTCTAAGAATGGACTGAGGAATTCCCTGCTTGTTGCTCCCATGCCGACTGCTTCAACTAGTCAGATTCTTGGCAATAATGAGTGCTTTGAGCCCTACACATCCAACATCTACAGTCGCAGAGTGCTGAGGTTTACTTATATGCTGTGAATGATAATACATAACACCTTTGAAAGCATTCATATGCTAATATTTATATTATCTCTTAATTTCAGTGGAGAGTTTGTTGTAGTGAATAAGCATCTCCTGCATGACTTGACTGAAATGGGTCTTTGGAATCCAGCACTCAAAAACCAGATAATTTACGAAGATGGCTCTGTTCAAAAGATTCCTGAAATATCAGAAAATTTAAAAGCTATTTACAGGTAAGCATATAAGTATGGTACAGCTAATTTGGGGCTGTCTTCTGTATTATGTATGCATTGAATCCTTATAATATTTTGTCAGGACGGTGTGGGAGATCAAGCAAAGAACGCTTGTTGACATGGCTATCGATCGTGGGTGCTACATTGATCAGAGTCAAAGCCTGAATATTCACATGGATCAACCCAACTTTGGAAAACTAACATCCCTGCACTTCTATGCCTGGTCCAAGGTGGTTTTGTTTTACCTTTACTTTTAAACCATCATCTTGTGTTGTTAAGTCAATGCAAACATTCTTTTCTTTAAAGTATGACATTTATGAAGTTGTGAGTTTTCTTCTTTACTAAAGGGTCTTAAAACTGGGATGTATTATCTTCGAACGCGTGCTGCTGCTGATGCGATCAAGTTTACTGTGGACACGTCGCTTCTCAAGGTGATTCTCTTGCATATTTTGGCTACTTTTTCTTGCATTATTCTGCATTTCATATTAGTTATGTCGCTCTTTTGGGATATAATGATCTAAAACATATGGAGGAATCACAGGACAAGGAGCCAGTGGAGGAAGAGGATGTTGAAGCCAAAATGGCCCAAGTTGTTTGTTCCTTGAACAACCGAGAAGAGTGCATTGCATGTGGAAGTTAGAGCATCTACTTTAATGCATGTCTCAGCTCCACTGACTAAATTTTTCCGCGTTGCCAGCTTTCCTCTAAACTCTTGTTGGAGGGAAGTGGAAATTAGGAGTTCAGATATTTATCAAGCATATGCAGCTCAGTAACTCCATCAGTGCTTCTTGATAAGCATATTGGGTAGTTCTCTTGTACGAAAAATTTAAGGATTCCTTTCTTTCCTTGTAAAATATGCTTGGACTAATGTAAAGCTATTTGAAAGCTGCTGGCTTTTGTTTACTTTATTTCTTTGTACACAATGTGAGTATCTTATTAGAGTTATTTGCAACGAAAATTTACTTAGTTTTTGATTTAGTGAGGCAAGGTGACTTTTTTCTTATTTTTCTTTTAATTTTACCATTTCTATCATTTAGTGCATCATTTTTATTGATAGAATACCACAAGAGAGAAAAAATGGCTTCATATTTATCTTCTTTTTTTTTCATCATCTTCTACTTTATATGCTGGTGCTAATTTTTTTTCTTCTTCTTTTGTTGCTGTTGCTTTTTTTTTAATCTTCTTTTTCTTCTATTCGTACTTAAACTACAAACTTTTAGTTTAGTGCAGTTTTAGGAAAATATATAGAAGATAATCATTTGACGTCCAAATATTATAATACTAATTAGATAAAATTGGTGATATCATAATTTGCAACTTTTGTATTCAGAGTTTTTTCAGATTATAAATATATCTATAGTGAACTGAATAATTTTTAATTTAAATATAAAATTATGAATTACAAATAGAATTTTGTACTTAAACGTAGAATTTCGCATTTAAATAATTTTTTTAATTATTTATAGTAATATTTAAAAGATAATTATTTGATATCCAAAAATTATGAAACTAATTGTGTTAAATTGGCGATATTATGATCTATAACTTTTGTATTCGAAGTTTCTTTAGATTATGAATCTATCTACGGTGAAACGAATAATTTCTAATTTAAATATAAAATTATGAATTATAATTAGGATTTTGTATTAAATGTAGAATTTCATACTTAAACATAGAATTTGAATGTTGCATAGTTTTAAAAAAGTATTCAAAAAATAATTATCTGAGGTTTACAAATTATAAAACTAATTGAATAAAATTGGTGACATTATGATCTACAATGTTTGTATTCAGAGTTTCTTTAGATAATGAATCTATCTGTGTCGAAATGAATAATTCTTAGTTTAATTATGAAATTCTATGTTTAAGTACGAAATTCTGTCACATCAAAGCATAGGAGGGGAGCTATAATCATCCATATGTGACTATTTGATGTACATATGACAAGTAAAGTAGCCATGACATCCTCTGCATATAGCTTCCATATCATCTGCATTATAGTAAAATTAGTGAAAAATAAAAGATTTTACTTTTTATTATTAACTATCAACTACTTGATTATCTCTCTATTGATCTAATTGATCTCGGTAGTATTGCAATACATGTGGCACTAGACTATGTTGAAAAGTCAAGTGGCACCACCATTTTGCACCAAGTAGATCTGCAGGTGAGGGTGGCACTACGGGTGGCTGATCACCTTGGGCCTCATGCTGCTCAATATGATCAATAACTACTTTGATAGGAGGTGGGAGCCTATCCAGTCATCCAACATATAGGCGTTTCTATGCCCAAACCTGATTTACCAATATAATATATATATATATATAATCTCATAAATATAAAAAAATAGATTAAACAAATAGAAATAGATTATACATGTAACAAGACAAAGGGGCCAGCTATCATTGATGCATCGAGGTTAGAAGCTCGACATAATTTTTAATAAAGTAATGCTAGACAAGTCCCGTAATAAAGGTAAATAAATCAACTAGACTATAGCTCTTAACTTGTTAGCCAAATTGTAGCTCTTAAAAGTGATAAAATATAGGCCCAAGCATATCTTTGTATGGTTTGATCATTAGTATTTGTGGGTAGCGTCGCAAATGTGTCACGCAACCACTGCATCTGAATTAATGAATCTCGCATAGCAGTCTGAGGTGGTGTAACTCTTGAAAGCTCTAGACATAACTCCGACCATTTGTAATTTGTGTTACCAGTGACAACTAGACCATGGACACACAAACCCATAAATATCGCAACATCTTGTAAAGTCATAGTGACCTCCCCGATTGCGAGACGAAATGTGTGTCTTTCGTCTCTGCTATTCTATAGGCAAAATAAAATCCTCTTTGGATAGGAAGACAAAGAACTCGTGAATATGGCACCCACTGTCTCAAAGTTTGTGTAAAACAATGTCGACAAGTGAAGGCCACTCGAATCTTGCAATTTGCAAAAATATAAATAAGTCATATGAACCACTTGGAGCATGTCATATGAATCATCTATAACAAGGTTTTTAACCAATAAAACATGGTAAGTAAAGATAGCTCAAAACATATGGTAAGTAAATGTTTATTCCACTTTCATTAAGTCCTAAGAGAAAGAGAAAGATGGTAAGTAAAGATAGCTCTTATCTCACATCTCTAAATAGCTTCATATCTATATTGTTTCAGCAACATTAAGACAGATCCATCTATAGGGCCTAGATCCTCACATGCAACCATGTCCTCACAACTGCATGAAATTACATTCATAAGTATGTTAAAGATTATGACATAAAAAAGTAACATGACACATAAGACAATAAACATGCTAAATATTTAAGAAAGTGCAAACTTATTATATTTAATAGCAGTGTCTGTGTTTAACTCTTCATTTGTAACATGACAAGTTTGTGAATTATGGTCTTATTATTTACAATGCCCACATGTGATTGCTTGGCGTTTTTCCCTTTCGTTCATCATATTATGAATCCTTGTCAATTTTGGCTGCCTTTTACTAATCTGTTTCATTAATGGATTAGGTAACAAGATTGGACCATCGTACTTGGGCTAATAGCATTGATCGCTAAGTGGTGTAAGCTCAGGTCTCCATGTGTTTATACATGCTTCAATTGTGTATATCTTATCAACAAATTACATCAAGCTAAGCTGAATAGACTTGCAAGTGGCAAGTACGTGTGTGCAAGGATATCGATATTGTTGCTAATTTCTACAAGTGTAAATATTCTTGCTAGGATTAATTGATTGACCATGTTCACCTCTTGTTGTACTTTATAAAAAACGTTTAGTGGTAACACCAAAAATACCTTGATGGTGATGAAACCCACACACAATGTGTAAGTTTGCCATCTTAAGATCTGCATTCATAGTAGCTGTGATGTTAGGCATGAACCATTGGTTAGTTCTTAAATAATCGTCTCCTTATTTGCGGCTTGCATAAAAGTAATAGACTAAGCAACAAAATATTACTTGCACCAAATTTGTTATTGGCAAGAATCGAGCATTAAGTAATACATTATCAACAACTTAGACAAATTTGTAGTCATGAGTCTGTAACGATGTCCACCTTCGTGAGCTAGAGCCCACTTTTCAACTGGGATGTTACCAAGCCATTTTGTTGCATGTGGATATAATTGCTCAATTCGTGACATTCGAAAGTCAAACTTTTAGACTTGATTTTTTATAGTAGCTTGATAAACAAAATTCTTTAAAGTAGTATTGTGAAAGTGTTTATTAAAGTTGCTAACCATATGATGCAAACAAATGCCGTGATAAACTATTGGCTTATTCCAATTGAATAGATGTAATAAGGTAGTTGCTAATATCCTAGCATGCCGATCTGAAATTAAATAAATTCTTTTTCTTTGATGCACAATAAGATGACGCAAATATGTAAGAAACCAACCCCAACTTGACGCATTCTCGCTTTCTACAATAGCAAATGCAAGAAGAAATATCGGATCATTTCCATCAGTGCCTGTAACAATAATTAAGATACCTTTAAATTTACCATATAGATATATATTATTAATACTTATTACAAGCCTATAATGTTTGAATCCATGAATTGAAGCTCCAAATGACTAAAAAACACTCTTAAACATATTCATATTTGGGTCATCCAATCTGGCTTTATCTTATTGAACCACTATATCAGGATTTTTGCATTTCACTTCCATCATATATGAAAGCAATTGCTTACACGATTCTATCCAACCACCAAATAGATTTGTCATGACCTTTTATTTCATACTCCAAACCTTTCGGTATAAAATCTGATAATAATAAGTATTAATAATCTCTTATTGGAGACTAACTATTTTTATACTTATATTCTTTCTCATAGAATCTATAAGTTCGTTAGCTGCAAATCTGATATTTAATTGATGATTATTCGCATTTAGTGAAGGGTTGAGACAAGTATGAGGACCAATATATTTTATTATTTCCCACATTTCATAGTAATTGTGAATATACGCTCGTACTCTGCATTGATAAATATCATCTTGTTGACACTTTACATATAAAATGGTAGGAATATAATATTTAACCTTTTATAGATGGTGAAGGTAATTGCATATTTTTGAAATACATATACAACTCATCTTTGCATTTAAATAATAGACCAACACATCGCTCACCACTAATATTCTACAAAACAATTGATATACATTGTACTTGGTTACCAATGACCATAGAGGTGGCCAATCTATGTTACACCACTCTGGTGGAAGTTCAAATAAAGGTGGCACAAAATAATCTTGATCAGTCTCTAGTTATTGATCAATATCTGTAATGATCACCTTCCTAACACCACGATCACTACGAGTCCAAATTTGAAGATAGAACTAGATTTTAACTCACAAGTAAAACGTTAGGGTTACTGCGAATTTCCAAAGTTAAGATGTAATTGTAGATCAAATAGTTAGATGGTAGAGTAATTTTGGGATTGATCGAAGTAGTCAGTAGAAAAGGGATAGAGAAGATGTATCCTTAAAGTCAAGGGGGTTTGGCCAGATGAAAAAGAAGGCAGCAATGAAGATCCTAGATGATGGCTAGGGTCAAAAGCGTGGAGGTAGTTGAACAAGGAGGAAGAAGACGATCTTGAAAATTAACTTCAATAATCCAAGATAATTATCCAACTACACACAACATCTATTTATAGGTGGCTCCCTGACTCGACTAGACTTGGCAATAGGATCAAACATGCTCAAATTTTACTGCCTAACATAATAAAAAAACATTTAATTAAAATACCTAAACTAAGTTCCTTGCCATCGTCGTTCGAACGCCACTTTATTTTTTGACTCTCGGAAAAATACATTCGAATAACCTTCAGGGTGTTTGAACGCCTGACTAATCTTCTAGCTCTTAGATAAATGTATTCAAATGGCCTTGAGGGCGTTTGTGAAACACCACTACTATAGGACACATGCTAATCACGTGCCAGATGCCCACGTGATATTCACGTGACTTATTAATCAATATTAAATAATAAAAACTACTTTACTAAATAGGAACATAAATCCAACAAGACAAGAACCACAAATCATTGGTCACAACAAATCTCCAGAAACATATGTCCATACAAACCCATACTATCCAGCTCACGCAGGAGCTATAACATTCTCTACATAATAAAAGGAAAAATGTCTAAGTATGTGTAGCAGCTACTCCATATTGAACTCATAATCCTCCTCTAAATCCTCCTCTAAATATGTAATAATATATTCCATCAAAGATAGTGAGCATAATTGCCCAGCAAGTGTAATCCACAATAGTCTAAAGATAATGTAAATATAGCAAAAATAAATTTCATACTTACATGAATATGACAATATATAAAGATGCTAAAATGAAGGAAATAATCAAGTCGCAATTGTCACATATCCATGTATTATTTTCCAACTTATCATACAATTTATATATCATAATAAAGACTCATGCAGAGTTTATATCCATTCTTATTTACTCCATCATAGGCTCATGCACAGTAATTTCATATCCATCCACAAATCATACAAACAACGAGGTGGAAATTATGTATTTAGCGGTAACATTGCCCGTACATGCCTGACGACACTGCATATGACTGGTAGTCTGTGACCATCAGGCTAAGGACCCTAGTCGTAAGCCCATAACCCTATATATATATATATCATCGCACACATCAGAATAAGGAGCACGCAGCTCAAATCGTCACATGCAGCAGAATAAGGAGCACGCAGCTCAAAAGATGCCCTAATCCTGTGTCATCGGGTACCACTAGGACTAATATCCCAACCTCACATACAATAGTTTATGTCATCATATCATCATTAATCTAATCATTATCACATGTCTCTAAAATGTATGAATCACATTGATAGGCTCTGATATCAATTGATAAGCTCTGATACTAAATTGATAGGCTCTGATACCAATTGTAAGGCTCTGATACCAATTTGATAAGATCTGGAACCAAAGATAGACTACACTAAGATTCCTTCGAGGAAACATATTCGTCAGATATTTTCCATTAGTCAGAAAATTACGAAACTAATTGGGTTGGATCTTTAACTTCCTAATCTACAACTTTCGTATTTACGCCCTTCACATATTCAAACTGTACTAGGGACGAAAACATGGAATAACGTGGGTGATGGTGGTGGTGACGGGTGGAGTGGATATTAGGGTTATGGATAGGTATGGAGATGAGGGTGGATTGTGGAAGTGATTAAGGAAAGTAGATGAAGGGAACGAAGTGGTCGAGATCCCAAAGAAGAGGGGTGATTTGACAGACGAGGGAGATTAGAAGCGAGGAGAAACCTTTCCAACGGTAGAGGTGGAAGGATGGTGAAAAGGGAGAAGGGAGGAGTCTAGAGAGAAGATAGGAGGCAAGAAATTAAGAATCCAATTCTCATATGAAGTTGGTTGCTATCCACATATTTATAGAGGCTAGCCAACAAGTTCTAAAACAATATGAAATCCTAATTCTAGAGGATTCCTGTTGATCGCGTTCGAACGCACCCGATCGTGTTCGAATGCACTCAAAAAGTCCCTTCTCTAGATTTGCGAATGCGACACAGTCGTTCACAAGTCGTTCGAACACGAGCATTCACAAACGCGTTCACAAGGCGTTCACAAACGCGGGTGTTCACAAGGCGTTCACAAGCATTCACAAGCGCTCGAACGTGACTCCACATGCGTTCGAACGCGACCTATAAGAATTTTATTTTAATGAAAATAAACACCAAATGCAATAAGAAAAGATCCTAACTAAGTGTATCAGCCCATCACGCTTCCCCCACCTTGCCCTTAAGGTGAAAAGTTAGGGAAACACTCCAAGATATCAGTCTCCAACTTCCATGTCGCCTTATCAGATGGTTTGCCAAGCCACTATACTAGAATCTCTATCTCCAATTTGGTACCATGTCGTCATCGGCGTCTAGCAAGTACTCGAACTAGCTCTACGATCTCTATCTCCTCCAATGGCTCCGGTAGAACCAATCCAACAATCTCCAATGTGCTCTCTCAATAATAAAACATGAAAGACAGGGTGCACTCTCGACCCCTCCGGCAGCTCCAAACGATATGCAACCGGACCAATACGCTCCAACATCTGAATGCATTCGCAGTCCAGCAGCAAACCGCTTCGATTCTCCAACTCTGGATGGCGCTCTGAATTATCCATCACCTCCTGCAATAATCTCAAAATATCTGGGTCAGATGTACATGTATACCTCAGCTCATCAAGGAAGAAAAAGGTAGGAGATGAATAGGCTGCAAGCTCGGCGGTATCGGGTTGGCGCGATAGTGCATCCGATGCTCTATTTTCCGTTCCATTCTTGTATTGAATTTCATAATCATACCCCAGCAATTTTGTGATCCATTGCTGCTGTGCCGGAGTGTGTATGCACTGTCCCATAAAGTATGGAAGGCTCATTTGATCGGTTCGGATAATGAATCGTCTACCGATCAAATAAGGCCTCCACTTTGACGCCGCATGCAGAATTGTCAATATCTCTCTCTCATAAGTCAATAATTGGTGATATTTTTGCAATAAAGCCTTGCTAAGATAGGCAATAGGACGTCCTTCTTGCATTAGTACTTCCCCTATGCCAACACCCGATGCATCACACTCAATAATGAATTCTTTGGTGAAGTTCGATAGCCCTAGAATGAGTGCCGTCGTCATTGCTGTTTTTAATTTTTCAAAGGCTAAAGTGGCTTCATCCGTCCATCTAAAAAAGTCCTTCAACAAAGAAGTGAGAGGAGGGCTACTTGCCATATCCGATGATGAATCGACAATAATAACCAATCAGCCCCAAAAATCCTCTCAATCCGGTGGTAGTAGTAGGAATAGGCCAAGCAGTCATACATGCAACCTTTTGAGGATCTGCCGCTACACCATTCGCTGAAATGATGTAGCCTAAATATTCCACCTTCGGTACTCCCCATAGGCACTTGGACTTCTTGATCTTCAATTGGTTTTGTTCTACCAAATTCAGCACATTTTCCAAATGCCGCCAATGCTCCAATTCAGTCTTATTATACACCAAAATATCGTCAAAAAATACTAAGACATACCATCATAAGAGAGGCCAAAATATATCATTCATGAGGCCTTGAAAAGTAATTGAAGCATTGGTGAGACCAAAAGGCATCACTTGGAACTCATAATGCCCGTCCGGAGTCCGAAATACAGTTTTGTGCACATCCGCCGGATGAACTCTAATTTGATGATACCCAGCCCTTAAGTCAAGCTTACTAAATATAGTCGCCCATGCAAGCTCGTCGAGCAACTCCTTAATAATTGGAATAGGATACCGATCCTTGACAGTAATAGCGTTTAATGCTCAATAGTCGACAAAAAAATGCCATGTCCCATCTTTTTTTTGCACCAAAAGCACGGGGGATGAGTATGAGCTATGACTTGGTTATATAAGGCCTTGCTCCAATATCTCGGCTACCATCTTTGAGATAACTTCTTTTTGCACATGTGGATACCGATATGGCCTCATGTTCGCCGGTGCAGCCTCAAGTACAATCTCTATGCGATGGTTTGTCGCTCTCCTCGGTGGCAACTCCTGTGGCTCCTCAAATAGTCCAGAAAAGTTATCTAATAGATTAGACAATTCAATGATAGTACCTGAACTCGTTTGAGGCTCATCTCTTGCTGGTCCTAACTGAAGAAGATAGACCAAATCATACGCACCAAGCAGCCCCACCATAGGCTGTATCGTAGGAATCAGCGAAGTCCCCACCATCAAGCCACACATCTTTGTTTCCTTGTTTATATTTCATCCACATGCTTCGAAAATCAAATATGACGGGTTTCAAACTTTGTAACCACTGAGCACCAAGGACAATGTCCGCTTCTCGTAGCGCCAACAGATACAAGTCCACAATGATGTTGTGTCCTTGCACCCGTATACCGACTCGGCGACATAAGCTTTCCGCCCTAAGCTTCGTGCCGTCTCCAATAGCAATGTCAAACCCCATAGTCAGTTCAACATCCAAACCCAATCTCCTCACTAGCCTCTCATCTAGAAAGTTGTGTGTACTCCCCGAATCGATGAGGATGTGCACACAATACTTTCTAACGAGTCCGTCTACTCGTAACGTTCTCGGCGCGGAAGTACCCAAATATGCATGCATCAATATTTCAGCTTGGATATCCTCCTCCACGCCCTCCTCCACAATCTCCTCATGGGTCTCCTCTGGACTCTCTCCATCATCAACTACCTCATCATCCTCCTCAGGACCATCGATAAGCATCACGCTCCCGATCGGTTTAGAACACCGATGACTGGGGGTGAAATGCTCATCACATCGAAAGCAAAGGCCCTTCGCTTTTCGCTCCTCCACCTGGGAAGGTGTGAGAGTTGGAACGGGGGGTATTGTGCCTCCTCTAACATCGGAAGAATGTCTCAAATGTGGTTGTGATCTAGTAGTCGCAGCCGCTATTTTTGAAACTACAGAATTTCCAATCGATGTTCTAGGTGCAAACCGCCCATCTCGATTGCCCCAATTGGTTTTCGCTGCCATTTTTAGAGCTCTATGCTTTTGTTCCATCCTCACGGCCTTCTCAAAGACCTCCTGAAGAGTAGTAGGACATAGAGCATGAACATCCTCTTGTATCTCCTCTCGTAGGCTTGAAAACAAATATACTCATCAATGTACGTTCGGGCCACAGTGGCTCATAACGACTACTAACTCTTTCAAACTCAGCTTGGTACTCAAATACGGTAGTCCTTTGAACCATCTTGCTTAATATGGCAGCAAAATCTTCATATGCCGCTGTCCCAAATCTGCGTGTAATCCTCCTATAAAAATCAGCCCATCTAGTAAATCCACCACCACGAATAACCGATCTATACCAATGCAATGCCGTTCCTTGGAGGTGGAAGCTTGTCATCTGGACTTTTGCACCTTTCGCTGTACCTTGACAATCAAAATATTATTCAACTTGAAACACCCAATCCGTTGGATCAGCGCATTGGAATTTTGGAAAGTCCAAGCGTGCGGTTCTCCCTCGAATAGCATTGTCGGGTTCGCGAAGGATTCTTGGTTCAAGTCTAAACCTTTGTGCATGTTGATCATCTTCTCTAAATCCTCGAGCACGTACATCACCATATCCATAGGGATCAACCTCATCCTCATAGTGCCAATCCTCCTCATCGACAAAGCGCACCGGTGCCAGCACGCATGCCTCTCGGGTCCCACCACCGCAGTCTTAGATTTTGTAATGGAGGTGGGGGATGATGTGAAGGCATAGGTAGGAGGGGATCATTGACACTCATATGACGCACCTGGACCTATAGGGTATCGGTTCTATGGAGTCCCACCGTTGGTCCTTCTTGAAACTCTGTTCGTCGTCGAGGAGATGACGAACCCAATCGATTCACGACATATTCCTTGAATTCATTGTGATCCTTTTGTATGTTGTCAACTCTATGCAATAATATTTGGAACATGCCCCTTAGTTCATCCATACTCGAACTCATGGACGTTGGTTGACTCGGTCTTGCCGTGGTTGCTCCAAAGGAATCAACCTCATGGTTAGGATCATTGTGCATTGAATCCTCCCTTGTCGGTGTGCTCTCCATAGGTCTCCTTGTTGATGTCATCTTCCTTGTTTCAACCATTAATGGAGGTCTGAGGTTTGTCTGCTCTAATACCAATTTGATAGGCTCTGATATCAATTGATAAGCTCTGATACCAAATTGAGGCTCTGATACCAATTGATACCAATTGTTAGGCTCTGATACCAATTTGATAAGATCTGGAACCAAAGATAGCCTATGTTAAGATTCCTTCAAGATCTGAATTTATAACAGAAATTAGTTCGCGCAATCGAGAAAAAATATTTATCAAATGTTCTCTGGTAGTCATAAAATTATGAAACTAATTGGGTTGGATCTGTAACTTCCTAATCTACAACTTTAATATTCGAACTGTAGCAGGGAAAATAATACAGAATAACATGGGTGACGGTGGTAGTGACGGGTGGAGTGGATGTTATGGTTATGGATGGGTATGGAGATGGGGGTGGATTGTGGAAGTGATTAAGAAAAGTAGACGAAAGGAACAAAGTGATCGAGATCCCAAAGAAGAGGAGTGATTCGACAGGGAGATTAAAAACGAGGAGAAACCTTTCCAATGGTAGAGATGACAGAATGGTGAAGAGGAAGGAGGGAGGAGTCTAGAGAGAAGATAGGAGGCAAGAAATCAAGAATCCAATTCTTATATGAAGTTGGTTGCCATGCACATATTTATAGAGGCTAGCCAACAAGTCTTAAAATAATATGAAACCCTAATTCTAGAGGATTTCTGTCGATCGCGTTCGAACGCGCCCGATCACGTTCGAACTTGCCCATTCGTGTTCGAACGGACTCAAAAAGCCCCTTCTCTGGATTTGTGAGCGACACAGGTGTTCACAAGTCGTTCGAACGCGGGCGTTCAGAAACACGTTCACAAGGCATTCACAAGGCATTCACAAGAGTTCATAAGGTGTTTACAAGGGTTCACAAGCATTCGAATGCAACTCCACCTGCGTTCGAACGCGACCTATAGAAATTTTATTTTAATAAAAATAAACACCTAATGTAATACGAAAAGATCCTATCTAAGTGTATCACACATGAGCATAATATTGTGATAACATACTGTAAATAAAATAATAGTAAAATAAATACTACGTAAGACAATTATAACTGAATTAATATAACACTCATTAATAACAAGCTAAGATTCATATCATCTTTAGACTATGGAAGATTCACTTGCCTAGGTATTATAAATGAATTGTAAAGAGCTCTCCTCAAACGTCGATCCCCTCCTGCGTCTCGAAATCCTCTCCAAATGGTAATAGATCTACCAAGTAGTAATATTGAAACATAAGCTATTTATCTAGCTTCCTTAAACAATATATTTTGGCTAAGCTGTCATAACTTATTTGGTAGTTCCAAATAAAATTATCATCTTTATATATATATATATATATATATTTAGACAAATATTAAATCATTTTTGTTATTTCTTTAACCATTATAAAAATTATTTCATTGATCATTCAGAATTATAATATCCAAATTTAATTAATTAAATTAATTATTGAATAATTTAGTGGTAGAAGAAAATATTATTATATTTATAAGTTATCATATTATTTCAAATTTATTAGTACCTAATTCCTCAACTTCTAAAATAAATAATCTGGTTTAAACTAGGTTTTACACCTAAGTTATTAAATATCATTATCCTAATAATCAATCTTTGGGTATGGTGGTGATCCAAGAAGACATAGGAAGAGGCTCAAAGAGCCTCCTAGGAAAGTCCTCACGAAGAGGGAGATGCCCTAGGCCAAAGGTCTCGACCAAAAATGCCTCACGCAACCGAATTTGGTTTTGGTAGTCACCAACGAAAGGCTGCATGGCACAAAAGGTCGCATGGCACAACCTCCTTGGGACCTCGGTAGCCCATCAAAGGGTACCAATGAGTAGATCTTCCCTTGGGGAAACTCCCCGTACAGATGAGGCACTGGTCGGAGGTCATCGGTTGGAGAATTTCTCCGATTGAGCCGAAAATGGGATTTCATCTATTTAAAGCCAATTTTGCAAAAAATTATAAAATTAAAATGACAAGACTATAAAGACTAACCGGTAGATTGGGCAGAATGTTTTCTTTGCTTCGGTGAGGCTCCGACAACTTCTCCAAAGTGTCGATTAGCCGGTGAAGGTAACAGCAAACAATAAGGAACAAGAAGTAGAAAGAAGAGATGGAGGAATAGGAAGGGTGAGAAGGGGAAGGGGTTTTTGAAGAGGAAGGATGACCCCTCCCCTCCCCTAGGTAGCCGTGTGAATAGTGTCATTGCACTGTTCCACCTCATCCTTGATGAGGAAGATGAAGGGATTGCCGCGCACGAGCGCGACATGCGTACAATTTTTTAAAATTTTTTTTTTGTTTTGTTTTGGGTGTTACAGTTTGAACGCGATGTGGAAGCACAATCATAATTTGTTTCTACACCACGCATAATAGCTACTATATGTGCGATATCAATTCTACCACTTCATTGACCTAGGCCTACATTATACTGATCTTCATTCTTGTTAAGATATATTAACAGTTGAAATATCTTAAGGCTTACATTATTAAAACTTGACTGATTTAGATCTGCATAATATTATTTATGATAATTTAGATTAGCTGATGCTTTAGATATCACTAAGCTGATATTGTTAAAACTTGGTTGACTTAGGTATGCATAATATTGTTCATGAAAATTCAAGTTTACTAGTGATTAAGATATCACTTGTTCATTAGATTGTATGAGCAAAGTAATGAATTTCATCAAACCACTATGTACTCTATTATTTGGCGTAGACCCTATAAATAATTTATGAATCGTTTTCCCATAGAGTCTAATCACTTTCTTTCGAGAGAGCGAGTAATCACTTTTTCTGAAAGCGATTTACTTAGTTGCAAAATAAGGCTAAGAGCGATAAATTCTAGTTAAGACATCTTATGAAACCTACTCGATGCCCTAAGAGCATCTCCAACGGATGCTCCATATTTGGAGCCAAAAATGGAGCAAGAGCCCCGTGCACCATATTTATTAAAATAATATATATATATATATTTATATTAGATATTTTAAATTACTTAATAAGTCCTCTTAGTGTTATTATTTTTTAATAAAAAAATATGGTTAGAAAACTCTCATTGAGATCTTTAAAATAAGACTAATATTCAATAGTTTCAGAAGTAATTTTAAATTTCTAATTTTTTAATTAAATGCATCGAAATTACATTACACGAAATAAACATCGAAATAAGCATTACATGTCATTAACTAAAAATATCAAAATTACATTACATAAAATAAGCAGAAATTAACATTTTATAATAAAAATAATAGATGTTTAATAGTCTGGTAAGTCATCTCTATAGCCACCGATTCGGGTTCTTTAGCCACCGGTTCCGATTCCATAGCCACTTCCTCTTTCTTGACTGTCCTTTATATTGAGCTTCGAAATGCACTAATTTAATACTTATGGCAGAAGCATAGGAATGAAGGAATATAAATTTTAATATAATTTTTATTTAATGTATTTTATATTTGATGTATTTCATATTTGATGTAATTTAATATTTAATATTTACATTGGGAAATAATTTTGAGTAATTATATTTTAGGACACATAATTTATTATACTTATTTTTATAAATAATAAAAAAAAATTTAAATTAACTCAAAAATAATTTAATATTATACCCATTTTAAAGGTAATGGAACTTTCCAATAATATTATTTTTATTAAAAACTGATTAATAAAACTAATTATATACTCAGTTTAACTAATTAGATTATTTATGAAAAAGACAAATGGAGCCGGGCTAAATTTTTATGTTGGGGGGTTCCGGAGCTCCATGTGCTCCAAGTTCCAAATTGTTAGAGTTGCTCTAATATTCCCACTTTCGTCGGCACGACGCTTCTCCTCCTCCTCCACCGATAAACCCTAATAGGTCCTTGAAACCCTAAACCCATGGCGTCAGAGGACGAGATCAGTCGTCTTTTTCGAATCCGGCGGACGGTGATGCAGATGCTGAGGGACCGGGGCTACCTCGTCCTCGATGTGGAGGTCAACATGAACAAGCGCCAGTTCTTGGACAAGTTTGGCGAGGGTGTCAGGCGTGACGACCTCGTCATCAACAAGTCCAAGAAGAATGGCCCCTCAGATCAGGTGATTCTTGCACTTTGGGATCGTCGTGTCGTCTTTGAAAGTTGAAACTACTCATGTTATACAATTAACTGTGAAAGAGACAACATTGGTCGAAGGGCAATAAGGCTTTATTTTTTATTCTTTTATCAAAATTTTCAGAAATTTAATATGATCTATCTTTAGAAATATCCTTGTCAGAAATCAATGAGTTACTGAATTCAAGTTATATTGAATAATGTTTGAAACTTCTTATTAAACGCTCTCTGTTGAAAATATTTAGCCTCATTGTAGCTGGTGAGATATTAGATGAGAAAATTTGTCCCGTGTTCCTAAATATTTACCTGATTATGAGAAACCAATGGTTATTTTCGTACTTGTAAATTTCTGTTAATCAGTTCTCACAAGTATGGCACATAAATCCTAATATGCAATGCTAGTTAGCATTACAAATAACAAATAAGAAAGGTAACATATTTATTCCCTTCCTTTACCCCTTATCTTCACACCTTTTTGATTATCAGAAAGAAGAAAGGCATCCATAATGCAAATAATTTTGATGCCATTAAGTACTTTCTCACAACTGGTGACTTATCAAAAATCTATAGATCTTTACAATCTTTGTTGTAAGTATCAAGGATATGATAATTTCCATCTAGTTAAACTGCTGATTTGGAAAACTTATATATAGCTTTTTCTATATAAAGTGGGGGGTATAAGGAGTATTTATGTTTTTATACTGAATAAGAGGGGCCCAAATACACCAATTTCCAAGACTGAGGTGGAACCCCTTCGATGAGAAATTTGTTTGGTCTTTGTTCTTCAAGAGGGAGTAGAAGAAGGAAACTGATGTAGAGGAATTATTATGAAAGGAATTAAAGATATAACAGCATGTGATTTGGCGGAACAAATTATTGCATTAAATAGAGATGAATGTAGAGAAAGGATCCATATAGCCAAACCAAATGATGTTTTGGTTCTTTAGCAAGAACTAGAACAGTTACCTCATTCAGCTTTTTAGTGTCTGTTCTTTTTCCATCACATGCTTTTTTGTTTCCCAATATTCCTACTATTTAGTTTGTTGATTCAAATAAATTGTATGTAATTAACGGACATGTTTTATCCAAGAATCCTCCCTTTTCTTTTATGAAGAACATCTATTATGATTAGGATGTTCAATTCGTTATGATCTTGTGAAGTGGTTAAAAGCTGAATGATATAAGGATCAACAAGTTTTTGGTGTATTAAACTGGGCTTGACCATACATTTGTTTCTGTCGAGGGCTACTTTCTCCTAGTAGAGCCATAATAAATGCTTAAATGCTCCCTCTAATTTAGCCCTCTTATGATGGCTTACTTCCCTTTGTATCATAAAATCATCATATTTTATGTGATTTTCCATAAATTAATTGGAAATAGGTAGCCCTGTGCATGCATATGGTTTAGAGTCATATTTAGCTTATATTGGCTTTCATTTTGTTGATGACCAGAATACAAGAAGAAAAAACCAATTCATTTCCTTTTGTACATGGAGATCTAGCATTTCTTTTGTGGCAAATATGAAAACATTTAATATTTTAGTGTGCTGTAGTTTCTGCATAATTTATTTGTCATTAATGTACTGATACTTGGCATTCTCATTCTGGTGCACTTTCTGTGTTAATATTGGAATATATTGTAAATAGAAATGGTAATAAGAATCATTCTTTTATTTTTATGTTCAAAATTCACACAAAGAAGTCTTGTTTTACTTTTAGCATGAAGTCGGTAATAAGAAATTCTGTGTACGACATTTCTATGATGAATCTGTAAGTTAATAGACTATGTCTTGACTACTAATAGATAGACACTTCCATATTTTGATTGATGTGCGATTGTGCAACCATGGAGTACAGATTCTCTACGCCAGCTATTATGCTTTTTCTTTTTATACAAAATATATTTGATACCTCTATATATATATTAAGATCTCCAGAAAACTTTCTGGTTCTCTTTTGAGGAAATCTGATTAGACTTTAATATCTCTACTAATTAAAGACTAATCATTTTCGAAATACTCTTCTGTTTTGTGGAACTAGATTTACGTGTTCTTTCCAAATGAACCAAAAGTTGGTGTGAAGCAAATTAAGCAGTATGTTGAACGAATGAAATCGGATAATGTGATGAACGGAATATTAGTTGTTCAGCAAAATCTTACTCCCTTTGCAAGATCATCCATGCAAGAAGTTTCTCAAAAATATCATTTGGAGGTTTTTCAGGTGATTTTGCTTTCTCATTTTCTCATGACAATACACCTTAAGATAATAAATTGTGTTTGAATAGATGCCAAAAAGAAACTAAAAACTGAAATATTTGCATTTCTGTTTCATCTGCTGCATTTACTTGTATTTTATGTTGATGAGAACTTACTAATGATACTTACATCAAGATATGCTAAATGTAGGAGACAGAGCTCTTGGTCAACATTAAGGATCATGTACTTGTTCCAGAGCATCAATTATTGACTCCCGAGGAGAAGAAGACATTGTTGGAACGCTATACCCTAAAAGAAACTCAGGTAGAGTAAGCTTATAGAACTTATCATGCAATAGCGTATAGAACTTATCTTGCAATATATTATCTTTTCATTAATTAGTGATGGTCTCTTTTACAAGTACTTGAACTTTGTTAAGAGTTGCATATTGTCTACTCTGTACCTATATTCCTTAGTCCTTAAAGGTTTAAATTATAGTTAGTTTTTATAGTGTCAACATTATCCCTACTTTGATTCAATAACTTGTAGTACTTTAAACAAGATGGGCCCAAAGTTCTAAATATGTCTATAGCCCTATATCTAAGAAAAGAAATAGCACCCACTTAAACTTCTTGGTCTAGCCATAACACCTACACCTAGTGATGGTCTGTATTGAGTATGCTTCTGTGCTCGTATTCCATTGTCAACACTAATAACAAGTATCTTGATACTCCTTTGTTATGAGTTGTGTTGAGCCATTTCTCTCTTGCTTCGACAAATTCAATTCAATTTATGCACTCATCAAGTGCATGTATCTGTAGTCTGCTCCATTCATTGAGCAAGTATGTGCTAATTACTAGCTAGGTTCATATGTATTTATGAAGGTGAGATCGGGCACCAACATTGGAGCTTGTGCTCTTGCTAAGCTTAGTCTAATAATTGATAGTTGAGTTGAGCCTAAAATCTCTATTACATGGTTAGACTTGTCTTTGACGGTGACAAAATTTTGACCCGACATGCTAATGATACGAGTTGGATCAAACCAAGCTGCCTCGATCGAGCCCATAGAGATTGGATCTTTTTTTTTTATATTTGCTGCTTATTTCTTATTGCATTATAATCCTTTGCTTTAGTAATGTTTGCTTTTGAGTGCTTGTGAGTCCAATCCGGACTAGCTAACTGAATAGGCTTGATGGTAGCCATCTATATAACATTATGGTGCACACTGTATTGAATTTATGGAATGAATTGATCCTTTTCTACCCTTGCTCTCTCTTTTCTTTTCCTTTCTCATTCTCTTTATCTACGACTGTAGCCACCCACGACTATGTCGCCTCTAACCTCCGTCGATCGGCCAACCACCCTAGTTCTTTAGGAGTGGCCTACTCCTCCCCCTTCTTCCTTTTCCTTTACTGACGTCCTAAACTATCTCCACCTTCCCTAACATTCCACCACTACCATCCCTGTTGGCGCCACCTGATCACCGCTGACCATCACCTCCATTTGACCCCTAGGAGTCCATGCCTCCACTCACTGAGTCCCCACAAATCAGCTCAAGTCCTTCATCCTATAGGTCCGTCTTCTCCGACGTTCGGCCACTCTTTGGTTGATATCTGAAAATCTAACTGGCCAAACCTTGTGGTCTTGGATTCATTGGATTCTCTTTAAGAGCAATAATATATCCAAATTTTAAAAGGTTCCAACAGGTATATCTTTCCGAATCGCTCTCGCAAGGTCTGCCCTGAAATTTGTCGAGAGACCGTTGCAGATTGGATTAAGTCGCTTCCCATCCGATAGACCGGTGTTCATATTAGCCAACATAACAATTTCCCATGACCTTTAAATGGATTTGGGTTATGGATTTGTTTCTTAAATGTGTTGACTGACCTAATGAATTATTAGGTTGACTAACCTAATAAATTATTAGGTGTGTGATGTTTGTATTTGTGAACTTTGAATTTATTAAACTTAATCTGGTTCTGCAAGTCGACATATTTTAGGTGTATTAGTCATATATTTGAATTATTCACTTAGCCAATTTAAAACTAACCATGCTATATAGGCAAGTAATGTGGTTAGGTAGGTCAGACGTATAGTATAACCCGTGTTGTTTGTAAATAAACAAATTGTGTTCGTTTTTTTCAGAGAAAAAAAAAACCAACCTGTTCATTTGTTGGGTCTGGTTTGTAAAGGTGTCTTACGGTGTTAGGTCTGATATTTTATAGTAAACCCAACGGAATTGATACCTAGCCACATAGTACAATATCTTCTATGCTTTTGTTGTAAATTGTTCAAGTTATTTTCTCAAAGCATGTCTGAAGAAACATCATGACGTTTAATCTTAGCTTTTGTTTCCTGACTGGTTGTACTCCAGCTTCCTCGAATTCAGGTGACAGACCCTGTAGCTAGATACTACGGCCTAAAGCGTGGACAGGTTGTGAAGATCATCCGACCCAGTGAGACTGCAGGCCGATATGTAACTTACAGATATGTTGTCTGATTATGCCAGTTTTGGGGCTGAGTCTTTTATTCGCTAAAATCAAGCAGAACAGTGTGTAGCTATATGTCACTGCTCTTGAAGATTAATGGGTATGCTCTATTTTCTGAGTTCTTCCTGGAGACGCCTAATCACTAATCCTGTTTTTCAGTAGTTTTACCCAGCTTGATGTCAATAGGTATCTAACCTGGTAGAGCAGTGGAAAATTAAAAAAAAAAAAGAGTAAGAACAAGATATTGAATTGGCCTTGTGATTCTTGTACCAAATTTGCTCATTATGGATTGAGACTGAATACATTACAGGTTCAATGACTCTACTTGTCAGTGCTATTATATCTGAGTTATCCTTTTGCTTTTAGAAAAGAAATGGGTTGGGATAAAATGAAATAAAGAAATAAAAACTGTCTACCTTTTCCATCGGTTGGAATTAAATTCTTCCACTTTTGTTTAGAATTTAAGAACTTGTAAATTATAAGCTGGACAATAGGATCAACTTTGCTTGCATAGAGATTGGCCAGGTTCTAGTTATTGTAAACGCTTCCATGCAGGCCAGCTATAGTTACTGTACACTCAATGTAACTTCTTATTTAGCAAGAACTGTAACCCATTTATGCTACTGACTGGGCCTTATCTCTTCCTCTTCCCTTTTGAATATATATTTTTCTAGCTATCTGATCGGAAATGGCCCATCTTATATTAGAAACAGTTCTCTATTTTAACACTCTCTCCTTAATTCTTGCCCTTCCAATTCTTTTTCTTGCAATACTTGTAGATCTGAGGTAGTTAAAAGTACTCACTTTTAAGCAGCTTAAAATTTGGTCATACGAAGACAGGAGGTAGACACTTGATTAAAGAGAAATTTTGTTGGTCCATTTGCAATAAAATGCTCAATACCAATAGCTCTTAATAAGGTTCAATTACACTATTTCCAACGAAGTAGCTAAATGTAAACATTTATAACCACAGTATATACTAATTAACTCTTCTTTTAAATGGAAAAAATCCCACCAGTTTAGAACTAAGATAGCTATACAAAATGTCACCAGAATGAAATTCTAAAAAGATACCTACCAACTACCAATTCTATGTATCACAAGCATTTAAGTCCTCAAGATAAGAAAGTAAATCAACATTTAGTTTACAAATAGTTTTCGCAGTGATCAAACCAATTAAAGTAGTCATCCAACTAGATAACAAAAGCAGATATCCTAACCTCGTAGATCTTCTAAATTCTAAATGATCTAATCCATCAATTCTCTAATCAACTATGGCTATGGCTAACTATTAGTGGACTAAATTTGCAATAGATTAGCACATTACATGTTCTTCCATAGCATGATAAGCATCATCTATTAAGAATACAAGAGCCAAGTTAGTAAAATCACCTTATTAAAAGACTGTCAACTAAGGACAGATCTTGGAACTCCATTATTTTCAAAATCATCAATTTCTCTGTAAGCAACCCTTAAACCCTACTAGTTAACCAGGTATGCCAAAATCCAAATCAAATTCTTTCAAATTTTAGTCAGCATATTATATTCTCTTATTCCCACACAAATCTACCAACCATTTTCTATATGAAATTGTAATCAACTAAGTAATTTGTTCTACCTGATCTCTAAGTCTAAAAATTTCGTCCCTGGATTTGATTAAGCAAATTTCAGACTTATCATCTTTGGATCTGATTTGAAACACTTTTTGCTAACATGGAAATTTCATTTGACTTGGGAGGATTTTATTTGGATTGACTTATTGGTAAGTTCTTAGTGATTTTAAAGCCAATATGTTGTTTTTTTTTAATTTCGAGTTCAAATTCCAAATTTTATTCAAATAAATTCGGTATTACAGCAAAGGCCAATGGATGGAGCAGTCCACTTTTTTGTTATACAATTCTGAATTGCTAGGCTGGCTAGCAAGTGGGCCTTCGTGTTGTTAACCATACTCGTATAGCACACCCTATGAGAAAGATACAAAGAGATCTACCTTGTGCATTTCCGTATGATTGGTCTAACAGACTAATATATATCTTCATGATCATCGTTGATGGCCTTAACTACTTTGGCTGAGTCACTGAAAATCCAATAGGTTTTGTTCGGGCAGCACATGGAAGCAATGTCTACGCCGGCCAAGACTGCTAATGCCTCACCAGTATGCCAACTCCACCAACCAAAGCTCCACGCCAAGCTGCATCAATCCAAACCACATAATCCCCCGACTCGAGTACTACACTCAGATCCATGCGAGCAATGGCCCCATGCAATGTCTCGGTGGTTTCCGCTGCTTGGTTCTCTTGATTTATATACTGAGGATGATTCGTAGCCCATGAGTGATCTGCTTTAAGGACTATCTCATTCGGCGAGGAGGCAATCGCTCTGAACACCAAGTCATTCCTCGCCTTCCAAAGAGATCACAAGAGTTCCAGTGCAAATCCGAGAAGCTCTAGAGTCAAGATATCCTACTGCTTAGTAATCCACACGTCAAGGCGAGAAACTCTCTTGTCCAATTCTAGTCCAAGCCTGCGGTGGAACCAGGCAGCCCGAGCGAACTCGTAGTTGAAGAGAAGATGCTCCACAGTTTCATCCTTAGTCCTGCAACCGGGGCAGCAGGGGTCTGTCGTAGGAAGTTGATTGTTTAGGATTGCCTTCACTAGCAGCGCGAAAACTAAACAACGTTAGAGGAAAGTTCTTATTCTTGGTATGCTGGGGCAACTCTTCTAGACAAACTTTCACAAGGCCTTGGAGTGGTGAGAAACAAGAACTGTGCCAGTCACCCTTCTCGAGGGATTCATAGGCTGACTTGGCTGAGAAGATACCTCTTGGTGCAAGTTTCCATATTAAGCGGTCGGGGTGGGTCCTAGAAGCCGGATCTATCTATAGGTTTAGTATACACTAGGCTACTTCCTTTACTGTTGATTAGATCATAATCCCAACCTTCTTCTTTCATCAGGTCTTTAACTCGTTTAATCTTAGGGGTTAAGGTACTAGGGCAAATGTCAAGGATGGGGAGCCAAGGATCTTGAGCAATGCCAATAGAGCTACCATCACCCACCTCCTAGACAACATTGGCTCGAAGGCTTTCTTTTAAGTTTCATAATAGAGCTCCACATCCACAATGGTAGGCCTTTAGGCTTGGCATTCCAAAAAGAGGATTTAGGATAATACTTGCATTTTAGAAGCCGAGCCCAATTACTATTCATGGAGGAGACCAGCCTCCATGCAAGTTTGGCAATGAGGCTCTTGTTTACTAGTCGTGGGTTATGAATACCTAGTCCGCCATTAGAGGTTGGCCGACATAGTAGACTCCAACTGCGCTAGTAGATGTGCTTGTCCCCCTCCTTGTAGCCCCACTAGAAATCTCTCATGATAATTTTTTATCTTGTTAAGAGTTGTTTGCAGAAGAAGAGTTGCAGCCATGAAGTAGATCTGGATTGAGCTTAGAATAGATTTGATGAGGACTAGCCGATCGGCATGGGAAAGGTTTTTGACTTGCCACCCGGCTAGTTTGGCTTGCATCTTGTCCACTACATGGTTGCAA
Organism: Typha latifolia; assembly: GCF_019914945.1. Lineage (NCBI taxonomy): Eukaryota > Viridiplantae > Streptophyta > Magnoliopsida > Poales > Typhaceae > Typha > Typha latifolia. The sequence goes on from NC_133097.1 coordinate 4,471,801, forward strand.
TTTTTAGATTTTCTTCTAGTTAGTAGAAATGGGCTTCCAAGGTACTTCTCCTTTGGTTGGGTGGTTCTTACACGAAGCAGCGATATTATTTGATCTTTTAGTTGGTTATTGGTGTGAGAACTTATATAAATAGCTAATTTGTCCAGATTTAAAGCTTGGCCAGATATGCTACTGTAAAGCTCAAGGGTGTCCTTCAGATTGCATACTCCACATATAGAAGCCTTGCTAAAGAGAAGGAGATCGTCCGCGAACATAAGGTGATTGATTTTCAAGGCTTCCATTGCAAGCTTGATGCCTATGAAACTGCCTAGGCTAGCCTCATTGTCTAAGAGGATTGAGAGGATATTTGAGCCTAGTATGAACAAGTATGGTGATAAGGGGCATCCTTGCCAAATGTCGCGGCCCGGAGAGAAGAACTTGCTTGCCTCCCCATTCACCATAATAGTTAGATATGCCAACAAGAGGCAGGTTAGTACTCGATCAGCAAACTTATCTAGAAACCCAAAGAGCTTGAGGCAATCTCGAATAAAAGGTCATTCCATGCGATCAAACACCTTGGACAAGTCAGCCTTGATCACAGAACTTCCAATTTTGCTCTTGGAATGCTTGAGGAAGTGCATCACTTCTTGAGAGATTATAAGATTATCAACTATCTACCTGCTTAGAACAAACGTGTTTTGAGCATTAGAGATCATATTGCAAAGGAAAGGCTTCATTCTTTGGGCAAGGAGTTTAGATATGATCTTATAGATGGTGTTGCAGAGGCTTATGGGTCTGAAGTTCCCCACTTGCTCAGAGACCTCCTTCTTGGGTATGAGGACAATGCAGGGCTAGTTTAGCTCATTTTCCATCCTTCTAGTTGCAAAGAAATCCCTGACAATAAGTTCTACCTCCAGGGTCCAAGACAAGAGTGGAGATAAGATTCCTCTTCCTCGAAGAAGCATGAATTTGGAAATACTTGGTCTTACAGTCTCCTCCTTTTTGCTAATCAACTCTAGAAGGTAAAGGTCCTCAAGGCGGCATTGAAGGGGTTTTTCAGTAATCCAGGAATATGCTTGGTTGTCTACAGATTGGAGGTTGAGGAGAGCTTCTTTAGCATTTCTGATGTCTTTGTTGATGCTTCTGGCGTGTCTCCTCGCCTAGGATCGAATGGAGCAGGTAAGGGATCTCAAATATGAGGCAAGAGATTGCTGAGGATCATAGAGATTTGGCCACTCCCTGTAGTGCTTAGTGTAGGACTGAACTCTAAGCCACCAGTTCTCAACTCGGAAACTACGCTGCTTTGTAGTCCTTATTGGGGTGGTGTCAAGGAGAAGAGGGTTATAGTCCGACGACACCACAGGGAGGTAATAAACCCATGCAGAGGAGAACATATTGCACCAGTTTGATGAGACCTCTATCAAGGCCTTCGCGAATCAAGCTGTCATCCGCTCTGTGGTAAGACCAGGTGTAAGCTAGCCTCTAGAAATCCAGGTCTAGTAATCCGGCTTCATTTACTTTTCTTTTGAAATTTCTAAGTCTAGCCGAGGTAGGAGGAGAACCTCCATACTTCTCACCATGGTCGGAGATGCTATTGAAGTCTTCGATGTAGCAGAGCAGCCGCTGACCAGAGGCATACAAGTTGATGGTCATTCACAAAACTTCGTCATCACCATGGTGGGGATCTCCATAAATGCCACAAAATGCCCATTTGTCTTCGAGATCGAGTTCATGTATAGTTGCAGTGATGTAGCTACTGTTGGCTTCGATCACCTTCACCTGGAGTGTATCATCCTAGAGTAACCATAGACCTCTAGTGAAGCCAATAGTTCAACAATAAAATTGTTCTTGAGAGGAAGAGAGAGAATGATTCTTTCGGCATTTATTTTTCCATATTTTGTTTCAGAAAGGAAGGCCAAGGATGAGCGGGTGCTGTAGAGGAGGTTTGTGAGGTTGTGAACTGTTGAGGCCCCTCCGCCACCCTGATAGTTACATGCCAATACCCTCATTGGTGGCTTCATGATGAGTAGCTGCTCATCACGGGTTTTGAGATTGGTGCTTTGTTTTGGACATTCTTTTGGGTGCAAGCCTGCAGGGTGTCCAATGGCATGGCTTTAGTGATCTCATGGAGCTCTCGAGGTATGGATAGGGAGATAGCTTTCTTTCGAATAGAGAAGAGGGGTTGATGAGCTTTCTTTTTGTTTGGCGAGGCGGGAGGGATTGCCACATGAGTAGAGGAGGGAGTTGGAGCTGCGTCCTTTGCATGGACACTTGCATAGGGTTGAACAGATGGCATGTCAGTGTTGTGATGGGCTGTGGGGCCAATAACGGTCATCAAATCCGCGTGCGCCACTTTGTCCTTGCCTTTCTTGTCATCAACAGTTGGTTTGTGTGCGCCTATCGCTTTCATTCCCTAGCTACTATCAAAATGCACCGGGATGAGAACAAACTGCTCTCTTCATTAATGCGAACAACTGACTTGAGAGGTGATGTCGCCTTGTTGAGGCAAGTATTGCCTTCGAGCAGGGATACCCCCACTAGGCCCTCAACAGGTGTATGAGTAGGAGTTGCAGGACTGACACCCTCCCTCACTAGTATCAAAAGGGACAACACATCTTCTAACCTGGCAAATCTCGTACCTTCAGCACCATCGTCTCCCCTTCTAGGCTTAGGCAATTGTGGCATCAAGCCACGCAACCCCATGTCCAGCATGCTGGAGTTGGAACCTTCAAGGAAATGCCTAAGAGGAGGATTGTTTCCTTCTCCCCCTTTGTAGGGGGATTCAGACTGAGTTGCCACCGCATTAAGACTAACGAACCTTGGTTTGACGAGGCTAAGCAGCTGGGACCTCATATGGGGTGGGAACTCCGCTTTTGCTTTCTCCTCAAGGGCTCCCTTTTGCATGCACTCAATGAGATCATGGCCGATTCATTCGTAGAAGAAATAGTGGCGAGGAATCCTTTTGTATCTCACTGTGACTTCTACAGTGGAGCCGTTTAGAAGGGTGATGGAGATTAAGGGGGTCAGGGGTCAGGGGTCAGGGGTCTGGTGATATCTATAGAGATTCTCATTTTGATGAAGCGAGTCCATTTGCAACTATCGGCTGTGTCCGAGGTGATTAGGGTCCTAACTCTCTCCACGAGGGTTATTTCAGTTCTCATCGACATGTATTCTAGAGGAAGCCCATGGAATTGCACTTAGAACTCGTAGTGGGAGAAGGTCCATAGCTCGGTTGGGAGATTGGGTTGAAAAGGAGCAATAAAGAAGAAATCTCTGTTGAAGGACCAAGGTGAGCCCAACCAAACCTTCCATATGTCTATTTCCAGCTCAAAAGCTAGAAGATAAACTCCTTTGCCACCTTCGAAGAAGTCAAGTTCACCTTCCAAGTTCCAAACTCCAGTGAGGGTAGTTTCGAGGCCAGTAGAGTTGAAATTTCTATTAGTGATGAGCTTGCCAGTGAGGCACAAACTTGGTTTACATTTGGGAGCCATGCATTCTTCCACCATTGGGATCACCATCTCCATTTTCCCCTCGGGAGAGAAGTTCGAGAACTTTTGAAGAAACTCCTCATCCGAAGAAGCCATGGTTAGTGAAGGGAAAGAAACTCTTTGATGGTTAGAGAGTAGGAGTGTAGGGCAACAAATACTAAGGTAGATGAGAGCATACTTGACGGCGAGAAAGCTTGAGGGAAGACTAGAGAGATCTCTAGAGAAAAAAAAGAGTTAAGCCTATATGTTGTTTCTCTACTGAAATATGCCTTTCAGATTTTTGGACCTTTCTGATGAATCACTTATCTTTGATCCAAATGTTGGTGAAAATTGATCAACCAACATTGTTTTTCTCTTTTCTCCCTTCCTATTGGCATTCCATGTTTACCCTTTCTATTTTCCGAGAAAATGTCCATAGACATGGTATTTATTATCGATAAGAGACTAGAATACAATTCCAATCCATAGGAGGATCAGTCCAAGTTTTACGGATATCATTTTAATCAGCTAGACTAGAAAAATCATAAGCTAAGGTGTTATTCCACCTACTCATGATACAATCCATCCCTCTATTTGGACAATGGGCCAGTCCAAATAGTCTTGTTTTAGTTTTTTTTTCCTTTAGTTTGACCTTATTAAATTAAACTTGAGACATTAAAATTTAATTTTTAGAAAATAATAATGTACTTGTTTATAATATTAGGAGGACAGGAACTTTAGTAACTATAAAAAACACTGCATTTAGATTAATTATTCCTATAACTCTTGTGGGTTTATTTTTCATAGTTGTTTTACTAACAAATAAAACCTATCTAAACTTGTGACGTTAGTTCTACAATCTAATTTATTATTTAGTTTCTAAGTTATGTTTTTTTACTTATATTGCGATTATATTTGTCAATTGATAGATCTGTTACCATACGAGGAGGATCTCGTGTTATAGGAGGAACACTTGTAGCAGTTAGATACACTTCAAATAAGTGATTGTTTTGTAATCTAAGAATAGAGTAGACACATATTGGGATGATGCATTTTGACATTGTAATAATATTATGATATTTGAAAAATCCCTAGACACAAGTATGTATCTAAATACTAGGCAATGATATCACTCGTTTGCTTAAGTAAAAGTCTGAAGAAATATTAAAAACGAAAGCAGAGATGAACGCCAAGATTTTAACATGGAAAAACCCAAACGGGAAAAAACCACGGATCCAAACTCGGATCAAAACCAATCACTAGGATAGTAGCAGTTACAAGACTGACTCACAAAGCAACCCGTCGATTCAAACGACTTTGTTCCTCTTAGTCTTGCTCGCTAGAACCTATGATTCACTGCTTTTCGTGATTGATGTCCAACCTCAGTAGTCCTCGAGATTGATTTTTTGTCTAGTAGTCCTTAAGACGAAAGATTAAGCTTTTTAGAAGAGTAGGACCTTGTTAGTTGAAGAACCGATATAGCCTCAAGAAGTCTCCTTTGATATTACTTCTTCAACCACCCTAGAGTTAGGGCATCATATTACTTATATATGATCTCCAAGATAGAGCCAAATCCAAGTCTTATCCGAACTCACGAAAGTCCAAGAATTTCAAACTTCATTGGTGCGTTCGAACGCGGCCCGGGTGCGTTTGAACGGCCTGACTTGATCTCAGGTGCGTTCAAACGGGCCCAAGTGCGTTCGAACGCGACAGCTTGAATTTTTCCGGTTGCGTTCAAACGCGTTTGTGAACGCTGCTCTCGGTCTGAGTGAATGCATGTATCCGCGTTCGAACGCGTTTGTGAACGCACCTCTCGGTCTATGTTAATGCGTGAGCCCCCGTTCAAATGCGCTTGTGAACACAGCTCTCGGTCTGTGTGAACGTATGAGCCCGCGTTTGAATGCGCTTGTGAACGCAGCTCTCGATCTGTGTGAACACGTGAGCCCGCGTTCAAACGCGCTTGTGAACGCAGCTCTTGATCTGTGTGAACGCATGCGCCCGCGTTCGAACGTGCTGTGAACACGGTGTGAACGCGATGTGAACTCATAAACTTTTCTCCAATAATCTTGCAATTCTTCAAACTAGAGATTTTCTAGACTTGTATGAAACTCATACACATCTAAAAATACAATTGCCAACAATTAAAAACCTAACAATATTTTTATTCATTATTTTATTATTAACATTTATATGCTATAAATTCATAATGATTAACTACATGCTTTATATATCATGCACTTTAATTATGTTGATTATGTCATGTATGTTGTTACATATTGCACCACATGCATATATCCCCAATTAGTTAATATGTATGTTGAGAGTAGGCATGAGTACTATCAAGTATGATGGTCAAACACTTGATGATCATGAAAATTAATGATTGTGAGGTAGTGTTCATACTAGCGGTACTATTACGAACCAGATCTAGATCGATTTGTACATCAAAAAATTATAAATATTTAGATGGTGGTAGTTTCGCGAGTTAGGATTCTAATAGCTTTGGTTTTACCTAAATCGAAGGTCAAAATAAATGTATATATATATAAAAGTGGAACAAGGTTAGAACGGAGCAGAAAGGCAAATATCCAATGTTGTGGCAGTCGTTCAAGGGTGGTGGATGACCAAAGGTGATAGTGAACACCCGTAAGGTAAGGTGGCTGCTCGAGGAAGATGGTGGCTAGAGTTTAAAAGATCAGAAGATTTCTACGATTATGATCTACTCCTAAAAAGATAAGAACGATTTAATGGCTATATGAAAAAATAAAGACGAAAAAAATAATTTAACTAAGTTCAGATTCATTTCATGATAATTAACAACATATGTCCACTCCTATTTATAGGAGTAGAAATTCTAGCATATCGATCCACATACAGTTTATCTATATTATTTGAAATTTAAAGCAATAAGATAAATCTAACTTACTAACTCAATTTGAATTGACTTGACTCAATCGACTCGACTAACTTAACCTATATGATCGGATCATAACAATCCACCACGCTTCTAACCATCTTGTCCTTAATGTATCAATGGTAGTTTTCTTACCTTCCGTCACTCTTGAAATGCATGTCCTCGATTTCCATGTGGATCTCGTCTGCCACGTGGAGAAGGGAGCCCCTAGTGGGTTCTACTCTAGGGCCCACTTGTTTGAGCCACAGTGTGCCCTAGTCGTGGTTGTCTTGGACAAAATCCTAGTCATGGGTGGTTCGAGCCAAAGTCTTAGCGCATGCAATTTAGGGCATGACACTGGTGTGAAAGGTCCAAGAAAGTGACCGGTCATGATGGTTTAGGCCGATGGGACTTGGATTGCCACTAATGGAAAGCTAGGGGTTTCCATCGTAGCTTCCACCACAGGTGGGGAAGACGACGTCTCAACCGTTGCTGGGGGCTACTTCGGTGTTGCTACGATGGAGGGCTTAGTCTACAAGGATAGAGGGTGTTCCAATACGACCATAGAAGGGATGGTTGCCGCGGTTTCGATGATCTCCACGATTTCACCATTATTATGCTTGAAAGTGGATGTGGTGTAAAACCCAACTTAAAAAAAAAAAAAAATTGGGCATGACATGGCTGACCACAGCCGGCCTCGTGCCCATGCGACTAGCTGCATGAGGCAGCTTGCGTGGTGAGGCACCACACGCCCACCACCGCGGCGGGCCCCGACGCCACCATCCTCTCTCTCTCTCGCTGAGGCCGGCCTACCGCCGCCGTTGTCCTTGGAAACCACCGCCGCCACCTCCTCAAGCGTCGGTGAGCTCCTTTCCCTTCCTCTCTCTCTCTCTCACCCGAGCTCGGGCTCGTCGGAGCCGAGCCGCCGGTGAGAGGCCCGCAAGCTACCGGTGTCGGACCGGCCGGCCCGGGTCTGCACTTCCTTCCCCTCCTCTTTCTCTTCTCTTCTTCTTCTTCTTCTTCTTCCTTCTTTTCTTTCTTTCTTTCTTTTGTTCTTCCTTTCTTCTTCTTTTTCTCGGTCCCTCCTCTCCTCTTGCTGCAACAGTGCTGGGTCGAGCTGGGCATTGTAGCAAAGAGGATTATTTTATATATATATATGATTATTTCCCAATGTTAGATAAATTAATCTATTTAAATAATTAATTATTTTGATAATTTACACTCACTAATATAATTTAACTAACTATTTTTAGTATAATAATTTATTAATTTTAATTATAAATATTGCCTATAAATTTATTTATAGTTTAACTCACTAATATAATTATACTAAGTATTTTTAGTATAATAATTTATTAATTTTAATTATAAATTGATACGATCTCACCATTATTTTTAGTAATATAATTATTGTCTGTATCACGTTCGCAAATCTAGAGAAGTGGGAAATAGGTGCGTTCAGTTGCGCGTTTGAATCCCTACATCGCGTTTGCAAATCCAGAGAAGAGCGAACTAGGTGCGTTCAAACGCGAGCAGGCGTTTGAACACTATCAGCGATAATGTACTATTTAGGGTTAATTTTGAATTGTTTGGTTAGCCTCTAAAGGATGTAGATAGAAATCATAGTCATTATTCAAGAATTGAGTTTTGCTTTGCCTCCTTCGTCTTCTTCGCTCTTGTTCTCTCGATCCCCAGCGACGCCGCTTCTAACCTCCCTTGATCGGCTAATCACCCTAGTCCCTTAGAGGTGGCCCTCTATTCCCCCTTCTTCCAATCTATCCAACACTTTCTGTAACCCTTCCATCAACCATAACCCTTCCACCACCACTTTTCACCGGTGCCACCCCATTAACGCCGGTCCACCCCCAACCACCATCATCCTAGGATCTTGTGCCTCCATCCACGGATCCTGATCAAACCCCCTGACATTCGTCCACTAATCAGACAATATCTCGAGATCCCCACATCCGATCCGTCTAAAACTTGATTTGTTGAAAGTTCTTTTCCGGACTACAACCTATCCAAATTTCACGTCGATCCGACGACGGCATCTTTTAGGATCTATTTATAAAGTTACGTGCCAAAATCAATCCAGATCTGAGAATTGGAAGAGATCAAACCTTAGCCAAAATGGGAGATTATATCAATGTCATGATTATATGTGCACAGGAGTGTATCTGTGCGTGACGGGCTCTGCTCGTCCTGTCACGTGAGCCACATGTGTCATGTGGGCGCGTGGCTGTGCAGGTGCTTATGCCAGGCAGGGGTGTTACAGGTGGCAGCTATTTTGTGGCGGTCGACAGCGGTGGTAGTCGAGGGTAGCTAGTATGGCCTTTGTCAAGGCCTGGATTGAGTTCTTGAGGGAGGTTTGCATCTCCTTCAAGTTCTCGATGGACTCTATCATTACCTTCGCCCACGTGGGTGGCTTACGTTAGCGATTGCTAGTGATGATAGTGGCCCTAAGAAAACCTCCACAGGAATGGAGATGAGTTCCTGATCCTCCATAGTCGATCTTTCCTTGTTCATTTTGGATCGCATGATAACTATTGTCCAAGAAATGTCGACTCTGATACCAATGTTATGAACTAGATCTAAACTGTTATTAAATTAAATAAATGAAACTATCACAAAGATTTATTAAATTGGAAATGAATACGATACACGACACAAAAGAGCATTAGTGAGTTTTTCTGGAGTAAACCAACTCAGCAGCTCTAACCAGGAAACAACTATTCCAACTGAATGCTAATCAGAAAGAAGTATTCTAGAACTTATTTCACTCAAAGTGAATCACATAGTTAATTTTTTTTTGGAATTAGAGGCAAAAATCAAACAGCTTAAATTTGCTCAAGGGTTGCATGAAATAGATTTATAACCAGGGAAAAACTTTGGACTTATCAACAGATGGTAAATATTTCTCTAACTTATACGACATTGTTTCAATTGAAGAATGCATCATATAGTCAAACCAATACAGTTCAGGAATAAGGTTCATAGTGTTGCAGTTGTTGCCGCTTTCAATGGTTGTATATATTTGTTATCATCACCATACAAGAGATTAAAGAGAGTGGATTAGACGTAAAGGCTCACATGATTGTCTCTGCTCAGATGGTTAGGATATTTGGATCAAGTTAACTAGTGCAGAATTACTAGCAAAGCTTCTCGAATTGCACAATCCATTAGGGTTCCCTGTGAACTTCAAGGTCTCTGCTCTGTAATAGATTTGCATTTGCTTGAAAAATGACAGCTCTTCAAGAAAAATATGGGCACAGACATGCAATAATTTCAAATTATCGCAAATTGACTTCCTACTAACAACAATAATCATTCTCATCGAATAATGAACGTTCCAACATGTTGTCATAACCAACACCTTTTAGTAGTTCTGTCAATCCATCCAACACTGAATAGATCAACTCTGCCTGTTGATGCTCTTTTCCTCTTGCAATGAATACATGGACCTCCTTCATCACTTCAATCCAACTATAACCTGGCTCCTTAACTGCTCCAATTGAATCCATTTCCTCTCGCACCTTCTCCACATCAACCCACATCCCCTTGGAAGCAAGCATATTTGACAAGAGGACATGAGGGCCACTATCTGTGGGATCCATCAAAAGTGCCATTTTAGCGGCATATCTTCCTATTTCAATGTTGCCAAACACTCGACATGCATTGAGTAAGCTCCTCCACACAACTGCAGCTGGTTCAATTGGCATGTGTTCAATAAATTCTTTTGCCTCCTGCAGTTTCCCTGAACGACCAAAAAGACTAACTACAGAAGCATAATGTTCCATTCCTGGCTCAATGCTGTAATTTTCTTTCATCAAATTAAAATAATGTAATCCTTCATCAAGAAGCCCTACATGGGCACATGCTGATAGTACACCAACAAATGTAACATAGTTTGGTTCTACTTGCTTGTTGGTCATCATCTTGAAAACTTTGAGAGCTTCTTCTGCATACCCATGTTGTGCATACCTTGAAATCATGGAGTTCCAACACACAATGTCCTTCCCACGAGTCGACTCAAAGAGGACCCAAGCTTCTCTGATGCAACCACACTTTGCATACATGTCTATAAGAGCATTTGAAACATGAGGATCAAAGTCTACACCTGCTTTTATGATCTGGTTGTGAAACTGTAAGCCATGAAATATGCTTGCAAGATAACTAGCTACAGTAACAAGAGCAACAAAAGTGAACTCGTTAGGTACCATTGGAGAAACCTGCAATTGGTGGAAGAGTCTTATGGCCTCTTCACCTTGCTCATTTTGGGCATACCCAAAAATCATTGCATTCCACACCACGAGATCTCTGTCTTCCATCTCATCAAAGACAGCTCTTGCATTTTCAACAAGTGAACACTTTGAATAGACATCAACCAAAGCACTACCAGCATAGGGATCCAACAATATCCCTGCTCTAATGATAACACCGTGAATCTGCTTGCTCAAATCCACAGCCGATAGTGATGCTGATGCCCCAAGAAGGCTAACAAACGTCAAAAGGCTTGGACATAACGAGTGAGACCGCATTTTATTGAATAGATTGAACGCTTTTGTGAGCTCCCCGTGGCTTGCATATCCTTCAATCATGGCATTGTAAGAGATCACATTATCTTCTGCCAAGACATCAAATACATCTCTTGCCTCATGTAAAGAACTACACTTTGCATACATATCAATGAGGCCATTCTTTACATATTCATCAGACTCGATATTAGCTTTAATGGCATAACCATGTATTTGCCTCCCTTTCTGCAAATCCATCAACGAGCCACATGAGCTCAGGATACTCGTACAAGCAAAACCATCAGGCCGCCACCCTGACTGACTCATTTCCAAAAACAAGACCATTGCTTCACTGTCATAGGAATTTTGCATGTAGCCTACTATCATTGTGGTCCATGAGACAAGGTTCCTAGCAAACATCCAGTCAAATAACTTTCGTGCAGTACCCAATCTAGAGCATTTGGAGTATAAATCTATCAACACATTGTTCACAGAAATATCCATTTCTGTGGCACTTCTATATGCATAACCATGGATTTGCCTCCCTCCCTCTAGAAAATCAACTGCAGAGCAGGCACTAATGGCACTCGAAAGAACAAATCTATCAGGTCGAACCCCCTCATCCCTCATCAAGTTAAATAACTGCAATGACACGTCGCTCTTTCCAATTTGTGAATAACCCGTAATTACTGCAGTCCAAGTCACTGAGTTCCTAATGGGGAGTGCATCAAATATCAAAGTAGCCTCGTCCATACATCCAATCTTTGCATATAAATTAATCAAAGAAGTACCAACATAGACATCGATATCAAAACCCAATTTGATGGCAAGATTATGAACTTGGATGGCAGGGCGAACGGCCTTTGACTGGACACATGCTCGCAGGACACTGGCGAGAATGAATTCATTCGGCATATCCAAAGAGACCATTCGGAAGCATGAAAAGAGGGAGAGGGCCTCTTCCTCTCGACCGTGCTGTGCATACATGGAGATCATTGATGACCAAGAGATCAAATTCCTGCGAGGCATTCTGTCGAACAGTTGGCGTGCAGAACGAAGTCTGCCGAATTTGGAATAGCCATTTAAGAAAAGGTTGCTTAAGAAGAGATCGGGGTAGAGGCCGGAAACGATGGATTGGGCGTGGATGGGTCGGAGATGGAGGTGGTGCGTTTGATCTGTGATGCATGACTGCAAGAGATGGGTTAGGGCTTGGGCTTTAGAGTGGGTGTTTTGCTGCGAAGGAGATGGGAAAGCGCATGCGAAGGATTTAAATTTCATGCAGGCGGAACGGCTAGCTAGCTGAAGGATTTCCACAGCAATTGCTAGATTTGACGGGAGCTAGGGTTTCAAGATTAGGATTTGGTTTCGAAGTGAAGAGATGTAGCGGCATATCTCGTCTTCAATGTCTTTGATCTTTTGCATCAAGGTCGTCATTGTCGCCCCAGCTCTGGTGGTGGCCTTCCGCCCCCGCCTTCTCGATGTTCCCCTCCCGAGGAAGGATAAGAGGAAATTACGAAAGTGTCACTGTGTACTGTGGGCCTTTCTTTCGGCTCAAAACTGGCCACATAGGTACGAAGCTTTTAGACCCCATTGTTGGATCCTATATAGTAGGGCTGCCAAAATAAACAACTAACTTGGGCTCAATGCGAGCTGAGCTTGAGTTGAGTTGAGTTGAGTAGATCATAAGCCAAAGTTTATTTCTCTTTTATATTTGATTTCATCTACAAAGCAAATTCAAGAATACATGCCTACCTACCAAATCATTTCCAAAAATCATTTACCTATCTATCAAATATGAAATGATTCGTACAACCTCTTTTAAATATCCATCACCTCACATGGTGCATTTCCATCTACTTATGTGCAACTCAATCCATTCCCTATTCTTCGGCTGTGTTTTTCATAATTCAATTCCAAAAGGAGATTGCCAAGTAAGTGTATCTATGAATTCTTACAATCTAGGGTGTAGACGATCTGAGCATTGTCTTCCTAAACCTCACCAAAAACGATAATGGAGAATCTTCTCTTCTTGAGAGTGATGGGAAGAGCACCACCGGCCTCGGAAGGAGAAGAGGATGTATCTCTTCGGGGAGCTTCATCATCTAAGTCGACTAAGGACAGACAACTAGAGAGGCGATTCTAGGCAGATGTGGCAACAGGTCATCAAACGCCCCCTTGGCACACAAGGGTGCATACCGAAAGCAATACTAGCAAAGTTAAAGGCCCAAACAGACGACTGCATTATGGTAGACCCGGAGGTGCTGTAGGCATGTCGAGATAGGTGGAGACTTACCATGTTAGGGCATTTCCTTTGTAGGGGCTTTCCCTTGACCAGGATAAAGTTCATTCTAGCAAAACTATGGAACAGGATTGACAGGTGATAGGTTACGGAATAATTTCTTTAAGATCTGAATTTATTGCAGAAAGCAGTCCACGTAACCGAGGGAAAATATTCAACAAATATTCTTCCGTAGTTAGAAAATTACGAAACTAAGTGAAATCGATCCATAACTCCCTGATCTACGTTTTTCGTATACCCCTTTCGCATATTTGAACTGCAATTGGGATGAAAATATGATATAATGCGGATGATGGTGATGGTGACGGGTGGAGTGGAAGTTAGGGTTATGGATGATAATGGAGATGAGGGTGGATGGTGGATGTTGTTTAAGGGATAAAGACGAAGGGAAAGAAGTGGCCTAGATCCCAAAGAAGAGGGAGGACTCAATAGACGAGAGAGATTAGAAGTTAGGAGAGACCTTGCCAACGAAAGAGGTGGTATGTTGGTGAATAGGGAGGAAGAGATTAGGGTAGAGAGAATAGAGAGAAGATAGGAGACAAGAAACTAATAATTCAATAGCATAATAAATTTGGCTGCCATCCACACCTTTACAGAGGCTAGCCAATAAGCCCTAATAACCCTAATCCTAGTGGAATCCCGCCAATGATGTTCGAACGCGCCCATTGCGTTTGAATGCACAAAAAGCGTTCTTTGTCGATGCGAACGCGATGCAGGCGTTTGAACGCACCCGACCGTGTTCGAACGCGCATTTCACGTTCTCTATTTTTGCGAACCTGATGTAGGTGTTCGCAAGGGCGATCGAACGGGACCTATAGGTATTTTACTTTAATGAAAATAGATAACTAGTGCAATAAGAAAAGACTCTAACAAGGTGTATCAATGGGTTCTCCGTCTCAGGCATGGAAGAAGGCTTCTATGTGTTCCGATTTGAAAGAGAGCCTGATCTTCAATACGTGTTGGCTAATGGCCCATGGATGATCCAAGGGATGGTGCTTAATCTAATACCATGGCAAACAACTTTTAGCTAACAGAGGATGCCTTTGTTATTGCACCTGTTTGGATCTAGTTGCACAACCTACCAAAAGAGTACTGGGAGCTCGAGGCCCTCATCCTAGTGATTGCCTACTTTGGAAAACCTTTGAGGGTGGATGAGACTACACTAGACCATACGCGAAGCAGATTTGCCTATGTGTGTGTAGGTGGACCTGATGAGGCCGTTGAAGACGGCAATTTGGTTAGGGCCGAGGTTGGAAAACCTAGACCAAACAGTGGTGTATGAAATGTCTCACTATACTATTTCACCGTTTAAAGGAAGCTGCGACAAGGTGCCCAGTGGAGAGCAGCGGCCTACAAGCCACCAAACGAACCAATGGGTAAATCAGGCGAACAACACAAATGACCAGTGGCAAGTCGAATGGCTCACGCACAAGGCCCAAGGCACGAGGAAAGGAAATCACCTCAGGAGGCTTCTATTCTCAGGAGCAGTACGAAACAAACAAAACCAACAAATAATAGTGGGGATGGGCATGCGCCAACCAATGTGTCCTCAAGGGATAGTGACAACTCAACCTCCCCCTTACGTTAGGATTACCAAACCCATGCAAACCCTAGAGTGAAAGGGGGAACATCCACTGGGGCTAACAAAGGGAAAGCTAAGATACAGGACTTGCTAGAGATCTCGAGGTCGCCAAAAATCTCTCCACTGGATAACCCGCTCTAGAAGGACATCCTGCACACTTGCCAATCAAGTATAAGTCAAGCCAACAAGGAAGATGGGCATGGCCTAGAAGAAAACAGAGGCTATTTGATGGGAGACAATGCCCAAGTCAAGCCAGCGGTGCACCAATGGGGTTCATGTCAGACTAGGCTTAGGTATGACCAGAGAGCAACGTTCTGCATATGTATGAACCAGCAAGGGAAGACTCCAAGTTGGTAAGGCACAAGGTTGGTACCCTGCTGAAGTCCTTCAGTATGGCTTAGCATAGGCAAGCTCAGGTCCATCCTTACGAGTTGAGGGCAAGCCCGATGCGACCAACGACAAAGTGGTAGTCGAGCTAAAGAAGGCCTCGTCCCAGAGTGGAGAAATTGAATAAATAGACATGGAGATAGATCAAAGCAAGTCATAGCTAGCGCTTGTAGCCTATGGGGAGGACATTTTGATGGTGCCAACACACCAACAGGAGGAAATGATGCCGATTGGTGGTGCGGTAGATAAGAGACTATTGCCCACCTCAAAGAGAGGTAGGATTCATTGAGTTGTGCTCACTATCTCCTATATAGCGGTTTCCATGATTAAGACAATTGTATGGAACTGTCGGGGAGCACTAAAGAACGAAGTACATGACTAATGTCATGACCTCAATAGGGAGCATAACTTGGATTTCCTTGTCCTGCTTGAATCCCATGCCTGCTAGGAGTCAGCCAAGGGAGTGGCCAAAGCGCTAGGGAGATACTAGAGCTGCTTTGCGATTCTGGTTGCTGCTAAAGCGGCATCATAGTATTATGGAAAAAAATAAACTAGCTAGGTAGATGTGGTAGCTTCATCAAGGTATGCTATTCACCTAGAAATCTCTAACACTGCAGGCAAGACTTGGGGTCGGACGGCGATTTGCGCTAGCAATAATTTGAGTGAACAGAAGGATCTCTAGGAGGAGTTGAACAATGTCATGACAATCAAGACCCTATGGGCAGTAATCGGGGACTTCAACGCTTACCTCTCCATTATAGGTTACGGAATGATCCCTGCAAGATCTGAATTGATTGTAGGAAGCAGTCTGCACAGTCGAGAAAAAATATTCATTAAATATTTTTCCATAGTCAGAAAATTAAAAAACTATCATTGATCGATTTGTAACTTCCTGATCTATGTTTTTTATATTTACAGCTTTTGCAGATTCGAACTGAAACTGAGACGAAAATACGCTTTAGTAGGGGTGAGGGTGGTGGTGACGAGTGGAGTGGATGATAGTGTTATGGATAATAATGGAGATGATCGTGGATGGTTGATGTAGTTTAAGGGATAAAGACGAAGGGGGAGAAGTGGTCGAGATCCCAAGAAGGAGGGAGGACTCGACAGATGAAGGAGATTAGAAGATAGATAAGACCTTGCCAACGGTAGATGTGGCTGGTTGGTGAAAAGGGAGGAGGGAGATTAGGGTAGAGAGACTAGAGAGACGATAGATGAGGGTAGAAATCAATATTCATTCATCATAATGATTTTAGCCGCCATCCACACCTCTATAGAAACTAGCCAACAAGTCAAAATAATAATTATTAACCCTAATTCTACTAAACTCTAGCTGATCACGTTCGAACGGGGTCGACCGCATTCGAAGGCCACAAAAGACATTCTCTATGGATGCAAACTGATGCAAGCGTTTGCACGCGGGCGTTCGAACGCGCCCGACTAAAATCTCCATCTCATCGGATGGCTTGCCAAGCCACTCGACTAGAATCTCCATATCTAATTTGGTACCATGTCATCGTCGGCCCCTACTGAGTACTCGAACTGGCTCTACGATCTCTGTCTCCTCCAATGGCTTCAGTAGAGCTTATCTAACGACCTCATGATCACTAATCGCTCTCTCAGCAATGAAACATAGAAGACAGGATGCATTCTCGACCCTTCCGGCAGCTCCAAACGATATGCAACTGGACCGATACACTCTAACACCCGGAACGGACCAAAATAGTGATGTGCTAACTTTTGGTTACGCATCGGACGCAAGGTCACCTGTCGATACGGTTGTACCCTCACAAACACCCAACTACCGATGTCGAACTCCTACTCCTAATGGCTATGATCATAAACTTGCTTCATGCAGTTTTGACCAAGTTTAAGATTGGCACGTAACCTCGTCAATGTGGCATCTCTATTTATCAAAGCTAAGTCTACCTCCGTTAGATCTACAGATGTCATTGGATCATAAGCACGTAATGTCAGAGCAGTGCATCCATACACCGTCTCAAATGGAGTCATGTTAATGCTACTATGGTAGGCGGTGTTGTAAGACCACTCTGCCCACGGTAAGAACTCCAACCGTCGTCTCGGCATATCTCCAACAAAGCACCTCAATTACTGCTCAATGCCTCGATTAACCACCTTAGTTTGGTCGTCCGTCTGTGGATGGTAAGCCAAACTGAAATACAATCGAGTCCCCTACAATCTGAAAAATTCAATCCAAAAGTCACTCATAAATACAGGATCATGATCGGAGACGATCGTGCATGGCATGCCATGTAACCAAGCAACATCTCTAACACAAATTTTAGCCAATGGCTTGGCTAAAAATGGATGTGACAATGTAGAAAAGTGCGCATACTTGCTCAATCTGTTAACAAACCATAAAAATAATGGAATAATTATGTACCAACGGAAGACCCTCTATGAAATCCATAGAAATATCTTCCCAAACATGGTCCGGTATGGGTAAAGGCTGTAGTAATCCGACCGATTTTAATGTGGTTGCTTTAGCCCTTTGACAGACTTCGCAAGCACTGACAACACTCCTCACATCCCGCCTCAATTCTAGCCATGTGCAACTCTGAGATATCCACCTATAAGTCCTCAAGACACCCTCATGACCAGCCTCTCGAGTTTGGTGGAAGTGCTCTAATAATTTCTGCCGCAATCCATCATTTGTGGGCACTCGAATGCATCCGCGGTCCAGCAGCAAACCGCCTTGATTCTCCAACTCTGAATAGCGCTCCGGATCATCCAACACCTCCTACAACAATCTCAAAACATCTAGTCAGATGTACATGCATACCTCAGCTCGTCAAGGAAGGAAAAGGTAGGAGAAGAATAGGCTGCAAGCTCGGCAGTATCAGGTTAGCGCGATAATGCATCTGCCGCTTTATTTTTCGTTCCCTTCTTGTATTGTATTTCATAATCATATCCCAGCAATTTTGTGACCAATCTCTACTATGCTGGAGTGTGTATACGCTGTCCTACAAACTATGTAAGGCTCCTTTTATCAGTTCGGATGATGAATCGCCTACCGATCAAATAAGGCCTCTACTTTGTCACTACATGCAGAATTATCAACATCTCTCTCTCTCTCATAAGTCGATAATTACTGAAATTTTTATGATAGAGCCTTACTAAGAAAAGCTATGGGCCGTCATTCTTGCATTAGTATAGCTCCTATGCCAACTCCCGACACATCACATTCCATAACGAACTCTTTAGTGAAGTCCGGTAGAGCTAGAACGGGCGTCGTCGTCATTGCTATTTTCAGTTTTTCAAAGGCTGTAGTGGCTTCATCCGTCAAAAATGTGAGAGGAGCAGGGATCTTGCCATACCCGGTGATAAAGCGGCGATAATATCCGGTCAACCCCAAAAATCCTCGCAATCCGGTTGTAGTAGTAGAAATAGGCCAAGCGGTCATGCATGCAACCTTTTGAGGATTCGCCGCTACACCATCTGCTGAAATGATGTGGCCTAAATACTCCACTTGTGGCGCTCCCCATAGGTACTTGGACTTCTTGATCTTCAATTAATTTTGTTAGGTTTTTATTTATTGGCAATTGTGTACAAAATATTCTAAGTGTAGTTTTTCATGTATATGAGCTTTACACAAGTCTAGAATATCTCTGGTTTGAAGAATTGCAAGATTATTGGAGAAAAGCCGTCAAGTTCACACCGTGTTCACAAACGCGTTCGAACGCGGAATCTGCGTTCACACAGACAGAGAGCCGCGTTCACAAACACGTTCGAACGCGGGTACTGCGTTCACACAAACAGAGAGCCGCGTTCACAAACGCGTTCGAACGCAACTTGAAGAATTCAAGTTGTCGCGTTCGAACGCACTCGGGCCCGTTCGAACGCACCTGACTTCAAGTCATGTCGTTCGAACGCACCCGGGCCGCGTTCGAACGCACCAACGAAGTTTGATAAAATTGGACTTTCGTGAGTACGGATAAGACTTGGATTTGTGAGTACGGATAAGACTTGGATTTGGCTCTATCTTGGAGATCATATATAAGGATTGTAATGCCCTATCTTGAGGGTGGTTGAAGAAGCATTATTGAAGGAGACTTCTTGAGGCTACATCAGTTCTTCAACTAACAAGGTTCCACTCATCTACAAAAGTTAATCTTTCATCTTAAGGGCTATCTAGACGAAAGATCAATCTCAAGGGTTACTGAGATTGGACTTCAATCACGAGAAGCGGTGAATCGTGGGTTCTAGCGAGCAAGACTGAGAGGAACAAAGTCGTTTGGATCGACGGGTTATTTTGTGAGTCAGTCTTGTAACTGCTACTATTCTAGGGATTTTTTCAAATTTTGCTTCATCCTCCAAATGCCGCCAATGCTCCAATTTAGTTCTACTATACACCAAAATATCGTCAAAGAATACCAAGACATACCTTCGCAATAGAGGCCAAAATATATCATTCATGAGACCTTGAAAGGTAGCTGGAGCATTGGTGAGACCAAAAGGCGTCACCCGAAACTCATAATATCCATCCGGAGTTCGAAATCCAGTTTTGTGCAGATCCGCTGGGTGAACTCGCCCTTGCAAGCTCGTCTAGTAGCTCCTCTATAATCGGAATGGGATACCGATCCTTGACGGTAATAGCATTTAGTGCCCGGTAGTCAACACAATAGCACGGAGGATGAGTATGAGCTATGACTTAGTTGAATGAGGCATTGCTCTAACATCTCAGCTACCATCTTGGGAATAATTTCTTTTTGCATATTTGAATACCGATATGGCTTCACATTTGTCGGTGCAGCTCCAGGTACAATCTCTATGTGATGGTCCACCGTTCAGCTCGGTGGCAACTCCTGTGGCTTCTCAAACAGTCCAAAAAAATTATCTAATAAATTACACAATTCAATTTTAATACCTAAACTCGTTTGAGGCTCATCTCCTACTGGTCCTAACTGAAGAAGATAGGCTAAATCATATGCACAAGGCAGCCCCACCATCGGCTGCATCGCTGGAATCGGCGAAGAACGAACGCCATCAAGACACACATCTTTATTTCCTTGTTTAAATTTCATCCACATGCTACGGAAATCAAATGTGATGGTTCCCAAGCTTTGTAACCACTGAGTGCTAAGGACAATGTCCGCTCCTCGCAGCGCCAAAGGATACAAGTCCACAATGATGTCGTGTCCTTGCACCCATATACCGACCCGGCGACACAAGCTCTCCGCCTTAAGCTTCGTGCTGTCTCCAATAGCAACGTCAAACCCCGTGGTCGGTTCGACATCCAAACTCAATCTCCTCACTAATCTCTCGTCTAGAATGTTGTGTGTACTTGCCGAATTGATGTGGATGTGCACACAATGCTTTCTAACGAGTTCGTCGACCTGTAATGTCCTCAGCGTGGAATTACTCGAATATGCATGTATCGATATTTCAGCTTGGATATCTTCTTCCGCGCCCTCCTCGATGGCCTCCTCATGGACCTCCTCTGGACACTCTCTATCATCAACAACCTCTTCATCCTCCTCAAGACCGTTGATGAGCATCACACTCCCGATCGGTTTAGAACACTGATGACCGGGGGTGAAACGTTCATCGCATCAAAAGTAAAAACCCTTCGCTCTTTGCTCCTCCACCTTGGCAGGTGTGAAAGTTGGAACGGGGGTTCTAGTGCCTCCTCTAATATCAGAAGAAGGTCTCAAAGGTAGTCATGGTCTAGTACTCATAGCCGCTGTTTTTGAATTCGCAGAATTTCTAGCCGGCGTTCTAGGTGCAAACCGCCCATCTCGGTTGCCCCAATTGGTTTTCGCTGCCATCTTTAGAGCCTTATGCTTTTGCAACATCCTCACAGCCTTCTCAAAGGCCTCCTCAAGAGTGATAGGACAAAGAGTACGAACATCTACCTGTATTTCCTCCTATAGTCCTGAAATAAATGTGCTCATCAATGTCGGTTCGGGCCAAGGTGGCTCACAACAACTACTAACTCTTTCAAACTTTGCTTGGTACTCTAATATGGTCATCCTCTGAACCATCTTGCTTAATGTGGCAGCAAAATTTTCATATGCCGCTGTTCCAAATCTATGTATAATCCTCCTACAAAAGTCAGCCTAACCGATAAACCCTACACCACGAATAACCGATCTATACCAATGAAGTGTTGTTCCTTGGAGGTGAAAACTTGCCATCTGGACCTTTGCGTCCCTTGACAATCAAAGTATTGTTCAACTTGAGACACCCAATCCGTTGGATCACCGCCTTAAAATTTTGGAAAGTCCAAGCGTGCGGTTCTCCCCTGAATAGTGTTGTCGGGTTCGCGAAAGATCGTTGGTTTAGGTCTGAACCTTTGTGCATGTTAATCTCCTTCTCTAAATCCTCGAGCACGTCCATCACCATCTCCAAAGGGATCAACCTCATCCTCAAAGTGCCAATCCTCCTCATCGACGAAGCGTACCGGTGCCGCAAGCCTCTCGGTTTCCACCACTATCGGTCTTAGGTTTTGTATTGGAGGTGGGGAATGATGTGTAGGCATAGGTAAGAGGGGATCATTGACACTAACATGTCACACCTGGACCTGTTGAGTATCGGATTGGTGTGGTTTCACCACTGGTCCTTCTTGAGGTACCGATCTTCATCGAGGAGATGATGAAGCCGATCGGTTCATAACATTTTCCTTTAGATCATTGTGATCCTTTTGTATTGCATCAACTCTATGCAGCAATATTTGGAACATGACCCTAAGTTCATCCGCCAAGCTCATATTCACACCCATGAACGTTGGTTGACTCGGTCCTGCCGTGGTCACTCCAAAGGAATCGACCTCACGGTTAGGATTATCATGGGTTGAGTCTTCCCTTGTCGGTGTGCTATCTATTGGTCTCCTTGTTGATGTCATCTTCCTTGTTTCCACCATTAATGGAGGTATGAGGTTCGCCTGCTCTGATACCAAATTGATGGGTTCTTGTATTAAAAGATAGGCTATGAAATGATTCCTTCAAGATTTGGATTTATTATTTGAATCAGTCCGCGCAACCATAGAAAAATATTCTTCAAATATTATATTGTAGTCAGAAAATTACGAAATAAGTGGATTAGATCCGTAACTCCCTGATAGACAATTTTTGTATTTATGCCCTTTGTAGATTCGGACTGACACTGGGAAGAAAAGATGAAAGAACGCGGGTGATGGTGGTAGTGACGGGTGGAGTGGATGTTAGGGTTATGGACGATTATGGAGATGAAGGTGGAGGGTGAATGTGTTTAAGGGATATAGAAGAAGGGGAAAAAGTGGTCAAGATCCAAAGAAGAGGGGGGAATCGACAGTCGACGAAGATTAGAAGTTAGGAGAGACCTTGCCAATGGTAGAGGTGGAAGGATGGTGAAGAAGGAGGAGGGAGATTAGGGTAGATAGATGAAAGAGAGGCAAAAAATCAATATTCCAATAGCATAATGAATTTAGTTGGCATCCACATATTTATAGATGCTAGGCAACAAGTCCTAATAACAATAAGTAATCCTAATTCTATAGGATTCCCACCGATCGCATTCGAACGCGCCCGATCGTGTTCAATGTACAAAAGACGTTCTCTATATGTGCGAACGAGATGCAGGTGTTCGAATGCAGCGTTCGAACTCGCCTGACTGTATTTGAATGCGCATTATGCGTTCTATGTATTTGCGAACCTGATGCAGGCGTTCGCAAGAGCGTTCGAACATGACCCCTCCTGCGTTCGAACGCGACCTACAAGAATTTTATTTTAATGAAAATAACTAACTAATGCAGTAAGAAAAGATCCTAACTAAATATATCATCTATCTAGTCTCTCTACCCTAATTTGCCTCCTCTCTCTTCACCAACCAGCCACCTCTACCGTTGGCAAGGTCTCATCTATCTTCTAATCTCCCTCATCTGTCGAGTCTTCCCTCCTCCTTGGGATCTCGACCACTTCTCCCCCTTCATCTTTATCCCTTAAACTACATCAACCATCTACCCTCATCTCCATTATCATCTATAACCCTATCATCAACTCCACGTGTCACCACCACCATCACCCCCACTATAGCGTATTTTTGTCTCAATTGCAGTTCGAATTTGCAAAAGGTGTAAATACAAAAAATGTAAATAAGGAAGTTACGAATCGATCAACCTTAGTTTCATAATTTTATGACTATGGGAGAATCTTTGGTGAATATTTTCCCTCAATTGCGGGGACTGCTTATTGTAATTAATCCAGATCTTGAAGGGATCATTCCGTAACCTATCAAGGCCAAAGTGCAAAGCCTTTGAAGAATTCATGGACAAAGTAGAGCTTTGTGACTTGGGGTACAAAGGCTCTCCATTCACGTGGTGCAATAATCAATAGGGGAGTAAACGAATATGGGTAATGCTAGATAGAGCGCTAGCAAATATCATGCCCCCTTATTGCTCATGGTGCCTTCAAATCGAGATAGACCGAACCGTCCAAACAAATTTGAATTGTACTAGCTTGAACATGATATAATTCGGACTTCACCGATGTCGTCCCAAGCAAGGATACACCTTATGGGTGTCTTTTCTCATTGTTTTAGTGTTTTATTAAGAGAAAAATAAGATTTTTGTAGGTTGCGTTCGAACGTGGGTGGGTGCGTTTGAACGCGCTTGCGAATGCCTGCAGGCATTCACAAATATAGAGAATGGGAATTGTGCATTCGAACGTTGCGTTGGAATGCGGGTGGATGCGTTCGAACGCACTTGTAAACGCTTGTAGGCGTTCACAAATACAGAGAATGCATTTGGTACGTTTGAACGCATTCGACCCCATTCGAACGCGGTCGGCGGAAATCCATTATTTCTAGTGTTAATAAGTGCCATTTTTGAATTGTTCGGTTAGCCTCTTAAGGTGTGGATGGCAACCAAATAGGGGATTATCAAAGAATTGAGTTTTTGCCCTAATCTTCTTCTTCTTCTCCTTCTCTCTCATTCCCTCATCCCACGGCTCTGCCGCCTCTAGCCTCCTTCGACCGGCCACTCACCCTAGTCCCTTAGGGGCGGCCCTCTCCTCCCCCTTCTTCAAATCTCTCTACCTTTGCATTAACCCTTTCCACCATCCATAGTCCTTTCACCACCACCTTCATTACCGGTGCCACCCCATTACCGCAGGCCTACCATCTCCATAATCTACCTAAGGTTCCGTGCCCCCATCCATTGATCCAAAGAACGGACTCCGTGATGTCCGCCCACTTATATGAAGATATCTCCAAATTCTGCTGTCTGATTCACCTAAAATTATTCTTCGAAAGCTCTTTACCAGGCTACGACCTATCAAAATTTCACGTTAATCTGATAGCTGTATTTCCAAGAATCCTCTTCTAAAGTTCAGTACAAGATCCTGTGCAGATCTAAAAATGGGATAGATCAAACCTTAATCTAGGGGAGATCGTATCAAAAGTGGATCAGAGCCATCATTTATTGGACACGCACTTCCTATGATGACAACAAGAGCCATGGCTGCACGGCGAAATGAGGAGGATGAGATTTCCCCAATGGAGGAGAGGGAAACGGCTAGAGGAACTTCCACCCGCGGAATCGCTCAACCGAATCTGAATACAGAAGAGCCCAACATTCAAGCCATGATTGGATCTCTTTCTGAACAGATGGCCATCAATAATCAGATGATGATAGAGATGATGCAGGAAATACGAGCGACAAGAGAAGCTATGGCGATCAAAAATGCACTAATAACTCCCTGACACGAGTCTACCACCATGAACCCACCGCCACTGGTTTAGAACCTTCACCAGCAAGAACCCATGCTGCCACAACCCTATGGACAAAGGCCAGCAAGGATGATTCTGCCAGGCCAAGTTGCAGGTGAGCCCATCCATCGGGCAAACCTAAATGGAGATCATCTTGGAGGTCTAGACCCTTAGGCGAAGCAAGATGAACTAGAACTGTGTTGGGTTAACATAAACCAAAGGAGGAATCATCCACCATTCAGGGCTTGGATATGATCCAGACTGAGGCAATGGTATTCATGGGTGAACCATGCATCTTGACTTTCCAAAGTTCAAAGGCGGCGACCCGGTCGATTGGTTGTATACGGCGGAATAATTTTTCTAATACATTTAGTTAGGATCTTTTCTTACTGCATTAGTTATTTATTTTCATTAAAATAAAATTCTTGTAGGTCGTGTTCGAATATAGGAGGGGTCGCGTTCAAACGCCCTTGTGAATGTCTGCATTAGATTCCCAAATACAGAGAACGCGTAATAAGCGTTCGAACGCCTACATTGCGTTCACACATACAAAGAACGTCTTTTGTGCGTTCGAACGTGATCGGCGGGAATCCTCTAGAATAAGGGTTACTTATTATTTTAGGATTTGTTGGCTAGCCTCTATATATATGTGGATGGTAGCCAAATTCATTATGCTATTGCATTATTGCTTTTTTGCCTCTTAACTTCTCTCTAGACTCTCCCTTCTCCCTTTTCACCATCCTTCAATCTCTACCGTTGGCAAGGTTTCTCCTAACTTCTAATCTCCCTCGACTGTCAAGCCATCCCTCTTCTTTGGGATCTCGACCACTTCGTTCCCTTTGTCTATATCCCTTAATTATATCCATCATCCCCCTTCATCTCCATACCCATCCATAACCTTAACATCCACTCCACCCGTCATGACCACCATCACCCATGTTATTCTGTGCTTACGTCCCATGTGTAGTTCGAATTTGCGAAGGGCGTAAATACAAAAGTTGTAGATCAGGAAGTTATAAATCTAATCCACTTTGTTTCATAATTTTATGACTATAGGGGAATATCTGACGATCATTTTTCCATGGTTGCGTGGACTACCTTTTCCTATAAATTCAGATCTTAATGGAATTGTTCCGTAGCCGATCTTTTGGTACAAGAACCTATTAATTTGGCATTAGAGCTTATCATTGGTATCAGAGCCTATTTTTGGTAGCATAGAACCTATCATCTTGTATTAGAGCCCATCATTTTTGCATACCAAGGTATAGCGGAAGAGTATAAGGTGACACTTGCGAGCTTCCACCTTGAAGATGCAGCACTTCATTGGTTTCGGGCAGCCAATGCACGTGATACGATTGAAAGTTTGGCCGATTTCTGCACCGATATCACACAGCGATTTGGAGTGTCGGGGTATGAAGATTTCAATACTTTTCTCTCAAAGACTATACAAAGGACCACGTTTGGAGCATACCAAGAAGAATTTAAGAAAATAAGTAGTCGCTGCCAACCTCCTTGGACTGATCAACAACTTCACAGCACTTTCATCTTGGGGCTGCAGGGAGACATACAAGCCGACGTGAGGGTTTTAAGGCCTAGAGCCTTAAAGGAGGCCTTCGAGGAAGCGGTATTAATGGAAGATAAGCATCGAGCAATGAGGATGCACATCAAATAAAACTGGACAAGCCAAGATAGCCACAACCCAGTTCGGCCTACCATCGCGGTAAGAAATGCAGCCGGCGTACCAAGGGTTGCTGCTGCAATGGTGCCTCCTCGGGCACTCTTGAGGCCCTCCCATGATGTGAAGTACGCACCTAGAGGTCCAAGTCAAGCACTCACACCTGCTCAAGTGGAAGAGCCGAGAGCCAAAGGCCTTTGCTTTCGCTATGATGAAAAGTTCGTACTTGAACATCGCTGCGCCAAACCGATGGGATCGGTGATGCTAATAGATGGATTAGAAGAAGTTGCGGATGCGATTGCAGCGGAAGATGAGAGTGTGGCTGGATAGCAAGAAGGAGTAGTGGAGGAGCATCCCGTAGAAGACATTATGGCTGAAATCTCCCTCCACGCATATTCAGGGATAGCCGCGCCAAAGACTTTGTGGGTGAACGGTGTAGTAAAAAAAACCATAGTGAGAATCTTGATCAACACCGAGTCCACCCACAACTTCATTGACAAGAGGCTTCTTAGGAAGATTGGGCTCGAGTTGGAACCCACGGAAGGGTTCAATGTGACAATTGGAGATGGCACCACATTGCGGACATATTTTATTTGTGAAGGTGTGGAGTTGAAGGTGCAAGGCCAAACTTTCACATTAGATCTTTATCCATTGAATTTGCGGGGTGCCGACATCATCTTGGGGACTCAATGGCTTCAAAGATTGGGGCCCGTAACATTTGATTTTATAAACCTCACACTGACATTTTGGAGGAATGACCGGAGAGTCCTGCTGGATGGAAACCAGCCGCGGTAAGGGCCAATATTGCAACCGCTGTTTGGACTTCCATGTGTAGGGGACCGAGCTCTACTCTTGCAAATAGCTATTGCTAAACCAGAACATCCACCATCAAATGTAATACCCATTGACATGAAGGAGCTGCTG
Source organism: Typha latifolia (assembly GCF_019914945.1). Lineage (NCBI taxonomy): Eukaryota > Viridiplantae > Streptophyta > Magnoliopsida > Poales > Typhaceae > Typha > Typha latifolia. Next base: position 4,499,226 of record NC_133097.1, read on the forward strand.
TAGGAATTCATCGACCTCTTCAAGAAGCCCTGAGGACTACCGCCGACCCGCCACCATGACCACCAAATCCATATTATCCCAGGGGCTGAACTAGCCAATGTTCGGTCGTATCGGTACCCATATGTCTAGAAGGAGATTGATACACCTTATTAGAGTCTTTTCTTATTACATTAGTTCTTTATTTTAATTAAAATAAAATTCCTATTAGTCGCGTTCGAACACCCTTGCAAGTGCCTGCATCAGGTTCACAAAAATAGAGAACACAAAATGCATGTTCGAACGTCTGCATCGATAGAGAACGCGTTTTGTGCATTCAAACGCGATCGGACATGTTCGAACGCGATCGAGCGCATTCGAACGCGATTGGCAGGATTCTAGTAGGATTAGGGTTAATTATTGTTATTAGGGCTTGTTGGCTAGCCTCTATAAAGGTGTGGATGGCAGCCAAAATGATTATGCTATTGGAATATTAATTTCTTGCCTCCCTATCTTCTCTATACCTAATATCCCTCCTCCATCTTCACCAACCTACCACCTCTACCATTGGCAAAGTATCTCCTAACTTCTAATCTCCCTCGTTTGTCGAGTCCTCCCTCTTATTTGGGATTTTGACTCATCTTTATCCCTTAAACAATATCACCTATCCACCCTCATCTCCATTATCATCCATAACCCTAACATCCACTCCACTCATCACCACCACCACCATTCGCATTGTATCATATTTTCATCCTAGTTGTTGTTCGAATCTGCGAAGGGCGTAAATACAAAAAACATAGATCAGGGAGTTACGGATCGATTCTTTCATAATTTTATGACTATGGGAGAATATTTGGTGAATATTTTCCCTCGATTGCGTGGACTATTTCCTGCAATAAATTCAAATCTTATAGGAATTGTTTCGTGACATATTAGTGGTATCGAGGCCAGACAAACCTCAGACCTCTACAAAACAAGAAAGATAAGGAGACCAATGGAGAGTACACCGATAAGAGAAGACTCAATCCATGATAACCCTAACCGTGAGGCCGATTCCTTTGGAGCGATCATGGCAGGACCGAGTTAACCAATGTCCATGGGTGTGAACATGGGCTTGGTGGATGAACTTAGGGGCATGTTCCAAACATTGCTGCATAGAGTTGACGCAATGCAGAATGATCATAATGCTTTAAAGGAATATATCATGAATCGATCAGCTTCGTCATCTCCTCAAAGATCGGTGCCTCAAGAAGGACCAACGGTGGGACCATATCGAACGGATACCCTATAGGTCTAGGTGTGACATTTTAATGTCAATGATCCTCTTTTACCTATGCCTTCACATCATCCCTCACCTCCAATACAAAATCTAAGACTAGCGGTGGTGGAACCTGAGAGGCGTGCGGCACCAGACCTAAACCAAGGATCTTTCGTAAACCCAACAATGCTATTCGAGGGAGAACCGCATGCTTGGACTTTCCATAATTCCAAGGCGGTAATCCAATGGATTGGGTGTTTCAACTGGAATAATACTTTGATTGTCAAGGGACAGTGGAGGACGCAAAGGTCTAGATGGCAAGCTTTCACCTCCAAGGAACGACATTGCATTAGTATCGATTAGTTATTGGTGGTGGAGAAGATTTACCGGTTGGCCTAACTTTTGTAGGAGGATTATACGTAGATTTGAGACAGCGACATATGAATATTTTGCTGCCATATTAAGCAAGGTGGTTTAGAGGACGACCGTATTGGAGTACCAAGAAGAATTTGAAGGAGCTAGTAGTCGTTGTGAGCCACCTTGGCCCGAATTGACATTAATGAGCATGTTTATTTCAGGGCTGCAGGAGGAGATATAGGCGGATTTTCGTGCTCTTTGTCCTACCACTCTTGAGGAGGCCTTTGAGAAGGTCGTGAGGATGGTGCAAAAGCATAAGGCTCTCAAGATGGCAGCGAAAATGAGTTGGGGCAACCAAGATGGGTGGTTTGCACTTAGAACGTCGGCTAGAACTTCTGTGGGTTCAAGGATAGTGGCTGCTAGTACTAGATCACAACCACCTTTGAGACCTTCTTCCGATATTAGAGGAGACACAAGACCCCTCGTTCAAACTCTCACACTTGCCTAGGTGGAGGAGCGAAGAGGGAAGGGCCTTTGCTTTCGATGTGATGAACGTTTCACCCCCAATCTTCGGTGTTCCAAACCGATCAGGAGTGTGATGCTCATCGACGATCTCAAGGAAGACGATGAGGTTGTTGGAGATAGAGAGTGTTCAGAGGAGGTCCATGAGGAGGCCATGGAGGAGGGCGCGGAGGAAGATGTCAAAGCTGAAATATTAATGCATGCATATTCAGTTACTTTTGCACCGAGGACATTGCAGATGGATGGACTCGTTAGAAAGCATTGTGTGCACATCCTCATTGATTCGAGGAGTACACACAACTTTCTAGATGAGAGATTAGTAAGGATATTGGGCTTGGAGATTGAATTGACCGCATGGTTTGATGTTGCTATAGGAAACGGCACGAAGCTTTGGATGAAGAGCTTGTGTCGCCGGGTCAGTATACGGCTGCAAGGACACGATATCATTGTGGACTTATATTCGTTGGTGCTGTGAGGAGCGGACATTGTCCTTGACACTCAGTGGTTACAAAGCTTGGGACCCGTCACTTTTGATTTCCGAAGCATGTGGATGAAATTTAAGCAAGGAAACAAAGATGTGCGGCTTGATGGTATTCGATCTTCGTCGATTCCTGCGATGCAATCGATCGGGGGGGGCTGTCAGGTGCAAGTGATTTGACCTATCTTCTTCAGTTAGGACCAGCAGGAGATGAGCCTCAAATGAGTCCAGATACTACCATGAAGTTGTCTAATTTATTAGATAAATTTGCTGGACTATTTGAGGAACCAAATGAGTTACCACCAAGGTGAACGGCGGACCATCGCATAGAGATTGTGCCTAGGGCTGCACTAGCGAATGTGACCATATCGGTATTCACATGTGCAAAAGAAAGTTATCTCCAAGATGGTAGCCGAGATGCTGAAATAAGGCCTCATACAACCAAGTCATATCTCTTACTCATCGCCCGTGCTATTGGTGCGAAAGAAGGATGGAACATGGCATTTTTGTGTCGACTATCAGGCACTAAATGCTATCACCGTCAAGAATTAGTATCCCATTCCAGCCATAAAGGAGTTGTTGGATGAGCTTGTAGGGGCGACCATATTCAGCAAGCTTGACTTGAGGGCCGGGTATCATCAAATTAGAGTTCACATGATGTGCATAAAACTGCATTTTGGACGGGCACTACGAGTTCTGAGTGATGCCCTTTGGTCTTACCAATGTTCTAGCTACTTTTTAAGGCCTCATGAATAATATTTTTCAGCCTCTACTGTGAAAGTATGTCTTAGTACTTTGACAATATTTTGGTGTATAGCAGGACTGAATTGGAGCATTGGCAGCATTTGGAGGATGTATTGAATTTGTTGAAGCAAAACCAGCTGAAGATCAAGAAATCTAAGTGCCTATGGGAAGTACCACAAGTGGAGTATTTAGGCCACATCATCTTAGCGAAAGGTATAGTGGCGGATCCTAAAAAGGTAGCATATATGACCGCTTAGCCGATACCTACTACTACCATAGGATTGCGAGGATTCTTGGGGCTGACCGGGTATTATCGCCGCTTCATCGCCGGGTATGGCGAGATCGCTACACCTCTCACTTCTTTGTTGAAGATGGACTCATTTAGATGGACGGATGAAACCACTATAGCTTTTGAAAAATTGAAAACAGCAAGGACAACGACGCCCATTCTAGCTCTACTAGACTTCACCAAAGAGTTCATTATAGAATGTGATGCATCAGGAATTGGCATAGAAGCTGTACTAAATTTTTTTATGAGAGATGTTGCTCGGTTACATGGCATGCCATGCACGATTGTCTCGAATTATGATCATATATTTATGAGAGACTTCTAGAGGGAGTTTTTCATATTATGGGGACTCGATTGAACTTTAGTTTGACCTACCATCTATAGACGGATGGCCAAACCGAGATGGTCAATCGAGGCATTGAGCAGTACTTGAGGTGTTTTATTGGAGAGATGTCGAGAAGATGATTAGAGTTCTTACCGTGGGTGGAGTGGTTTTACAACACCGCCTACCATAGCAGCATTGGCATGACTCCATTCGAGGTGGTATATGGGTGCATGGCTCCGACATTATACGCTTATGATCCAGTGACATCTGCAGATCGGATGGAGGTGGACTTAACTTTGATGGAGACAGACGCCACATTGAGGAGGTTGCGAAGCCAGCTTAAACTTTCTCAAAACCGTATGAAGCAAGTTTATTATCATAGCCATCATGAGCAGGAGTTCGACATTAGTAGTTGGGTGTTTGTGAGGATACAATCATATCGACCAGTGACCTTGCATCTGATGAGAAACTAAAAGTTGGCACATCACTACTTTGGTCCGTTTTAGATATTGGAGCGTATCGGTCCAGTTGCATATAGTTTGGACCTGCCGAAGGGGTCAAGAATGCATTCTATATTCCATGTTTCATTGCTGAGAGAGCGCATTGGAGATCATGAGGTCATTAGATTAGCTCTACTAGAGCCATTGGAGGAGACAGAGATCGCAGAGCCAGTTCGAGTACTTGCTAGGCACCGACGACGTCATAGTACGAGATTAGGGATGGAGATTCTAGTTGAGTCGCTTGGCAAGCCATCTGATGAGGCTACATGGGAGTTAGAGACGGACATCTTGGAGTGTTTCCCTGACTTTACCCCTTGAGGGCAAGGTGGAGGAAGCGTGGTGAGCTAATACACCTTATTAGAGTCTTTTCTTATTACATTAGTTGTTTATTTTTATTAAAATAAAATTCCTGTAGGTCATGTTCGAACACGGAATGGGTCGCATTCAAACACCCTTGCGAATGCCTGCATCTGGTTCGCAAAAATAGAGAACGTAAAATGCGTGTTCGAACGCGGTTGGGTGCGTTCAAACGCCTGCATTGCGTCCACATCGACAGAGAATGATTTTTGTGCGTTCGAACGTGATCGGGCGCGTTCAAACGCGATCGGCGGGATTCCATTAGGATTAGGGTTAATTATTATTATTAGGGCTTGTTGGCTAGCCTCTACAAAGGTGTGGATGGCAACCAAAATCATTATGCTATTGGAATATTGGTTTCTTGCCTCTCTATCTTCTCTATACCTAATCTTCCTCCTCCCTCATCACCAACCTACCACCTCTATCGTTGGCAAGGTCTCTCCTAACTTCTAATCTCCCTTGTCTATCGAGTCCTCCCTCTTCTTTGGGATCTCGACCACGTCTTCCCTTTCGTCTTTATCCCTTAAACAACACCACCCATCCACCCTCATCTCCATTATCATTTATAACCCTAACATCCACTCCACCTATCACCACCATGATACGATTTGGACTTCACTGATGACGTCTCGAGCATGGATACACTTTAGGGGTGTCTTTTATTCTTGTTTTAGTATTTATTTCATAGAAAAATAAGTTTTTTTTGTATGTCACGTTCGAACGCGCTTGCGAATACCTACATCAGGTTCACAAATACAAAGAACACAAAATGTGTGTTCGAACGCGATATGGGCACGTTCGAACGCGTTTGTGAACGTGTATATCAGGTTCGCAAATACAGAGAACACAAAATGTGCATTCGAGCATGTTCGAACGTGATCGGCAAAAATCTATTATTTTAGGGTTAATAATTACCATTTTTGAATTATTTGGTTAGCCTCTAAAGGTGTGGATGGCAACCATGGAATCTTTATTGAATGAATTGGGTTTTGCCCTTGTCTCCTTCATTTTCTTCTCTCTCTCGTTCTCTTGTTCCCCGACGATGCCGCTTCTAACTCCCCTCGACCGGCCACTCACCCTAGTCCCTTAGAGGCAGCCCACTCCTCCCCCTTCTTCCAATCTATCTATCTATCACCTTGCCCTAAACCCTTCCATCATACGTAACCCTTCAACCTCCACTTACTCACCGGTACCACCCCATCATTGTCGGTCCACCACCCTTCACCATTATCATGGATCTCGTGCCTCCATCCACGAATCTAAAGACGTACTCCCTAATGTGTGTCTACTTAGCAGACGATATCTTGAGATTTCACCATCTGATTTGCTTGAAACTAGATTTGTTGGAAAGCTCTTTGCCGAGGCTACAGCATATCAAAATTTCACGTTGCTCCGATAGTTGCATCTTTCGAGATCTATTTTCAAAGTTCCATGTTAGATCTTGTCTAGATCTAAAAATCGGGATAGATCGAGCATTGGCCTAACGGGAGATTGTATCAAGTTGGTATTAGAGTAAGGTTCATATCACACCACCACCATCCGAATTATATCATATTTTTGTCCTAGTTGCATTTCGAATATGCGAAGGGCGTAAATACAAAAAATGTAGAGTAGGGAGATATAGATTGATTCCACTTAGTTTAATAATTTGCTAACTACGAAAGAATATTTTGTGAATATTTTCCCTTGGTTGTGCGGACTGCTTCCTACAATAAATTCAGATCTTGAAGGAATTGTTTCGTGACATATTAGAGATCAGCAAATTGGTAGTCGAGATGCTAGAGCAAGGGATCATCCAGCCAAGTAGGAGCGCCTACTCATCACTGGTGTTGCTGGTTCGAAAGAATGACGGGAGTTGGTAGTTCTATGTTGACTACCGAGCCTTGAATACAATCACCGTCAAAGATCGGTACCCAATACCGGTGATCGAGGAGCTGTTGGACGAACTCACAAGGTCGGCTTATTTCAGCAAGCTTGACTTAAGAGTAGGGTACCATCAAATCTGCGTCGACCCGGATGATGTACACAAAATGGTGTTTCGAACTCACGATAGCTACTACGAGTTCTGAGTCATGCCGTTTGGGCTTACCAACGCACCGGCGACCTTCCAAGGGCTGATGAATGATCTTTTTCGTCCACTCTTGCGTTGGTATGTGCACGTTTTTTTATGATATTCTGGTATATAGTAGGAGTTGGAGCGAACAATTGATGCATGTGCATGAGGTGTTGAATATCTTGCAACTGAACTAGTTGAAGGTCAAGATGAGCAAGTGCCTTTGGGGTAAGCCGATCCAAGCAAGATCAAACACATGGTGAATTGGCCGATTCCCACTACTCCGCGGGAATTAAGGGAATTCCTTAGGTTGACGGGGTACTATCGGCGATTCGTTGCCAATTATGGCAAGATCGCTGCCTTGCTGACCTCCTTACTTAGAAAAGGAGGGTTTCAATGGAAGAGCAAGGCGACGGTGGCTTTCAAAGCATTGAAGACAACCATGTCTACTGCACCTGTTTTGGCTTTGCAAGATTTTAGCAAGCCCTTCATGGTGGAATGTGATGCCTCGGGTGCAGGCATTGGAGCTGTTTTGATGCAAAAGGGAAGTCCCATGGCATATATGAGTAAGGCATTGTCAAACCATTCACAACAATTATCCACCTATGAGTTGAAATGCTAGCAATTCTGCACGCCGTCACCAAATGGCGACCCTATTTGATTGGCCGATGATTTACTATCCGCACGGACCAGCATAGCTTACCTGTTACGATCACGCCTCTGGCTATGGAGCTCTGATACCAGCTTGATACGATCTCGCCTTTTTGGTGAAGGGTCGATCTCTTCCAATTCTTGATTTGGAATAGATCTGGCGCGGAACGTTGAAATAAAATCTCAAAATATTCCGCCGTCGGATCGATGTGAAATTTTGATATATTGTAGGCCCGGAAAAGAATTTCCAACAAATCAAGTTTCAGGCGAATCGGAGTTGGGGATCTCGAGATATCGTTTGTTTAGTGGACGAACGTCAAGATGCTCTATTTTGGATCCGTGGATGGAGGCACGAGATCCTAGGTAATGGTGGATGGTGGAGGACCGGCGTTAATGTGGTGGCACCGGTAAAAAGTGATGGTGGAAAGGTTGTGGTTGATGGAAGGATTAGGGCAAGTGTTGGATAGATTGGACGAAGGGGGAGAAGAGGGCCACCCCTAAGGGACTATGGTGATTAGCCAGACGAGGGAGGTTAGAAGCGGCGTCGCCGGGGATTGAGAGAACGGGAGCGAAGAAGACGAAGGAGGCAAGGCAAAACTCAATCTCAATAATCAATAATCAATTTGGTTGCCTACCACATCCTTTTATAGGCTAACCAACAACTCAAATTAACCCTAAAAACACAATTTTTGTCGACCGCGTTCGAACTCGCCCGACCGCGTTCGAACGCACCGAGTTCGCTCTTCTGGATTTTCGAACGCGATGCAGGCGTTTGAACGCACGATCGAACGCGCCTGTCGGTATTTGCGAACGCGATGCAGGAGTTCACAGTGCGTTCAAACGCACTGCGTTCGAACGCGCAGTACACTATCTTCACCCACGTTCACAACCATGTTCACAAACCGCGTTCGAACTCACTCCACCCGCGTTCGAACGCGACTTACAGAAAACTTATTTTAATGGAAATTAAATACTAAAACATGAAACAAAAACACTCCTAAAGTGAATCCATGCTCGAGACGACGTTGGTGAAGTCCGAATCGTATCATTACCCTACTTCATGGAGCAACGTCTGCACACCCTGGCACAACAATGGTGGGTCACGAAACTCCTTGGGTATGACTATGAGCTAGTCTACAAAAAGGGGATCGAGAACTGAGTCGCCGATGCCCTTCCGCACCAACCGGACACAAGCGAGCTCGCTTCCTTTTCAAAACCAACCTTCCCTTTATTTTTAGATCTACGGAGAGCCATTGTAGAGGATCGAGTCATGGAGGAGCTCAAGTATGATATTATGGATTGCTTCCCCAATTTCACACCTTGAGGACAAGGTGGTGGAAGCATGGTGGATTGATATGATTCAGACTTCACCGATGTTGTCTCGAGGAAAGATACACCTTATGGGTGTCTTTTCTTACTGTTCCCTCGACTGTCGAGCCACCCCTCTTCTTTGGGATCTCGACGATTTTGTTCCCCTCGTCTACATCCTTTAACCACTTCCACAATCCACCTTCATCTCCATACCCATCTATAACCCTAACATCCAATGCACCCGTCACCACCACCATCACCCACGTTATTCTATATTTCCATCCCTTCTACAGTTCGAATCTGCTAAGAACATAAATACAAAACTTGTAAATCAGGAAGTTATGGATTTAACCCAATTAGTTTTGTAATTTTTTGACTACAGGAGAATATTTGACGAATATTTTCGCACGGTCATACAGATTGATTCTTGTAATACATCCAAATCTTGAAAAAATTATTGTGTAGCCTATCTTTGGTATCAGAGCTTATCAGTTAGTATTAGAGCTTATCAATTTGGTTCCATATCTTAACAAGTGATATCAGAGCTTAACAATTGGTATCAGAGCCTATCAAAGTGGTATTAGAGCAGGCGAACCTCAGACCTCTATTAATGGATGAAACAAGGAAGATGATATCAACAAGGATGTAACGACCCAAAAAAAAAGTTATGGGCACGACGCGACCGACCACACTGTGGCCGGCCTCGTGCCTATGCAAGCTACGCATGCAGCTTGCGTGGTGGGGGTGCCACGTGCCCGCTGCCGCTGCCGCAGCCAACGGGCTGCGACGGGCCTCGGCGCCGCCGCAACCCCCTCCACCGCCTTCTCTCTCTCTCTCTCTCTCTCTCTCTCTCTCTCTCTCTCTCTCTCTCTCTTTCTCTCTCTCTCTCTATATCTATTTATCTCTCTCGGTCTCTCTCCACTATCTTTCGCACTCCTCGTCGCCGATGTCGGCCCGCCGCCACCTTCCCAAAGCCGCCGCCACCAGTGAGAAGCTGTCTCTCCCTCCCGGCCGACTAGCACGTCGGCCCGGCCGGCTAGCACGTCGGCCCGGCCGGCTAGCACGATGGGCCCCGTCGTCGCTGTTGTGGCCTCCCTCCCCATCGCCTCTCTCTCTTTTACTTCTCTCCTCTCTCTCTCTTGGTCTCTCTCCCAATATTACCACCGCCGAACCGTCGCTGTCGTCGTTGCCACGGTGGCCAAGGTGAGCTTCTTTTCCTCTCTCCTCTCCTCCCTTCTCTCTCTCTCTCCCTCCCTCCTCTCTCTCTCTCTCTCTCTCTCTCTCTCTCTCTCTCTCTCTCTCTCTCTCTCTCTCTCTCGCCCGAGCTCGTCGGAGCCAAGCCGCCGGTGAGAGGCCGGCCACTGGCTGGCCAGTAGCGGCTGGTGCCCTCCACGCCGGCCCGGGTCCATAAGCTCCTCCCTTAACTTCTCTCTTTCTCCTCTTCCTCTTCTCTTCTTCTTCTTCTTCTTCTTCTTCTTCTTCTTCTTCTTCTTCTTCTTCTTCCTCTTTCGTCTTTTTATTTCTTATTTCTATTTATTCTTCCTTTCTTTTTCCTCAGCTCCCCTCCCCCTCTTCTTCTTCTCCTTCTCCTCCCTTCTTCTTCTTCTTCTTCTTCTTCTTCTCCTTCTTCTTCTTCTTCTTCTTCTTCTTCTCCTTCTTCTTCTTCTTCTCCTTCTTCTTCTTCTTCTCCTTCTTCTTCTTCTTCTTCTTCTTTCCTTCTTTTTCTTCTTCTGCTTTCCTTCTTTTTCTTCTTCCTCCTTGGCTTCTACTTCTTTTCTCTTCTCTGCACAGTGCTGGGCTTAGCCCAGCACTTATGGCAGATTTAATTAATTTATTAATTAATTATTTTATTTATGTTATTTATTTAGGTATTTTTTCTTCTTAATTAATGCAAATAGATTATTTAGACATTAACTATTTTAATAATATTATATATTCTTCAATATAATTTTATTAATGATAATTTTATAATTAATGATTAATTAGGTATAAATATAGGTAATACTTATATTTATTTATTTATTTATATATCTATTAGATTAATAGATAGATTTGTAAATTATAATTATTAGATTTATATTCTAATACCCTCATCATATATATTTTAAGTATTTCTACTAATTTTATGATTATTCTGCAACAAATAAAATACTAAGCTTATTTAGTTATTTATTTATTATTTTATCGTGTAAAGACTGCATTGTCCCTAATTAATCAAGATAGTGTATGAACTATAAAATTAATTATAATTAGATCTTGTCTATACTTATTTAGCTTTTTATTTTATTTTATAGTTATATATTTAGAAATACTCTCATATAAAAGGAAACAGGCCTCTTCTCCTTATGTTATAACTAACATTTTATAATAATACTAGAATTATAATATTTGAATCATATCTATATTATAGACCTAGTTATGTAATAAAAAATAAAGAAAAGTGATTCTAAACCTAATAAACCTTTATATTTTAACTGAATTAATTCTAATTAGATAAACGGCTAACATCATACTACTTAAATATTTCATATCCGGAACCCCCTTATTTGAGACCCCGTGGACCTTGCTAGCGATGAGTGTCACTCGGTTACCTAACGGACGTGAGAGATGCGTGGTTTGTGTCTTCTGATCAGACGATCCGGAACTCTCTTATTTGAGACCCCGTGGACCTTGTTAGCAATGAGTGTCACTCGGTTACCTAACGGACGTGAGAGATGCGTGGTTTGTGTCTTCTGATTAAATGGTGAGTAGTCTTATCCCCTAGACGTCTTTCTCAAATTAGATTATATTATATATTATGTACATGCATGTTTTGGCCTCTAGCATGATTATATGACTTTACCTATTGATGATTACAGTCGAGCATATTTTATCATGCATTTGATTATGCTGATCTGGTACATTGGTGATATATATAGAGATGATTAGAGATAATTATATTGTTATGATTGTTTACCGAGTTGATCTGTAGCATGAGTATGCATGTAATAGATTAGCATGAGTATGCATGTGTTGACGATATAGTTGGAGACTACATTGCATCATTTTCTCTTGATTCCTATTCCACCTAAATTCCTGTTATGTGTTGACTTGTTATCGTACTAGATATATGCATTTGATCTGTCATTTAGAAGGAAAGCATGACATGTGATTGATAGGATAGTTGATAGAAAGCGTGAGGATACCCGAGTGGGCGCGAGAGTTAGGACGCGCTTGGTGGATGATTGATCGCTCGACATAGTCGCGATCCTGTTGGCCTTACGTCCAAGGTCGTTAGTCTGTGTGCGCAGCAGACATTCGGACACATGCCGTTCTCCAGGGCATATGTGGCGAGTTATCCTCACGAGATTTCTATCAGCTAGAAGGGTGCCCGGTCTAGATGGATGTTGATATCCTTAGCGGATGGCAGGGTATGATTATATTTGAGATACTCTTTGCGGATGACAGAGTATGCTCTGAGCCTTCAGGCATGATGTTGAGACGGGGTGTTGACTGTGCACAGTGGTCTAGTATGATGATATTATACTGAGATGTTGGTGATGATTGATGATTGTGATGTTGAGAAATGCATATGATTTTATTATTATTTGGTTACCTGATTATCGAGTGATCAATATGCATTATATATGGTTGCATTTGATATCATAGTATGATCATGGTCGGCATGCATCATGTGTCATATTTGAGAGAGAGTTATGGTGATAGTATGTCATGGAGATTTATTTATACATTGTCGATGATTATATATTCTACCAATTATGACATGACATGTTATCTATTTTTCATTTATGTATTATTGAGGAATATTTATATACTCATTCATGACATGATGCTCTTTCTGATTCATATTATCCAGTATATGATTTACTCTCTGTTTGACATCACTGATTCGGGGTAAGGTCTATTCACTGAGCCTTTTGCTCATGACTCTCTTTATTTATTTTCTAACCCCCTCAGATACGTGGTATGTGATAGCAACTTGAGATATCTTGAGAAGATATTTTAGAGCGATGATGAGGTGAGCTATAGATGCGAGAGGGCATAGATGATAATTTATATAGAAATTGAGTTGTATCAGTATTTGATATTCGTACACTGTTGTATTAGACAATAAATTGTATAATACAGGTCGAATCATAGTGTACTCTTATATTACTCGTTTTAGTTGTATCTTGATGGTTTGTTGTGGCCTGCCAGATTATGTAGTGGTTTAATGTATATTATTGTGGACTGGAATATTCATATGTTAACAGGTTTATTTGGTTAATAATATGATTTAATTGGTGATGGGTTATGTGATTATGGATATGTTAGCATGTAGTATTTAATGATGTCATGATTGTATGTGTACAGGAGAGTATCTGTGCGTGACGGGCCCCGCCCGTCCTGTCGCATGCGCCGCGCGTGCCGTGTGGGCGCGTGGGCGTGCACGTGCCCGTGTCGAGCGGGGGCGTTACAAAGGGGACCTATGGAGAGCACACCGACAAGGGAGGACTCAATCCATGATGACCCTAACCGTGAGGTCGAGTCCTTTGGAGCGACCATGGTAGGACCGAGTCAACCAACGTCCATGAGTGCGAATATGGATGAAATTAGGGGCATGTTCCATAAATTGATGCATAGAGTTGACTCAATTTAAAAGGATCACAATGATTTCAAGGAATATGTCAAGAACTGATTTGATTCGTTATCTCCTCGAAGGCGATCGGAGTTCCAAGAAGGACCAGCGGTGAGACCCCATCGAACTAATACCTCACAGGTCCAAGTGCATCATGCGAGTGTCAATGATCCCCTCTTACCTATGTCCACACCATTCCCCACCTCCGTTGCAAAACCCAAGACCGGCGGTGGTGGAACCCGAGAGGCGTGCGGCACCGACGTGCTTCATCGATGAGGAAGATTAGCACTTTGAGGATGAGGTTGATCCCTATGGAAATGGTGATGGACGTGCTTGAGGATTTAGAGAAGGTGATCAACTTGCACAAAGGTTTAGACCGGAACCAAGGATCTTTCGCGACGCCGACAATGCTATTCGGGGGAGAACCGCACTCTTGGACTTTCCAAAATTCTAAGGTGGTGATCCAACGGATTTGATGTTTTAAGTTGAACAATATTTTGATTGTCAAGGTACAGCGTAAGATGCAAAAGTCCAGATGGCAAGCTTTCACCTCCAAGGAACGGCATTGCATTGGTATAGATCAATTCTTCATGGTGGTGGATTTACCGGATGGGCTGATTTTTGCAGGATGATTGTTAGGTTTTAGTGTTGGCAATTGTGTATAAAATATTGTAAGTGTTTTTATATATGAGCATCCATACAAGTCTAGAAAGTATTTGGTTTGAAGAATTGCAAGATCAAAGGAGAAAAGTTTTCGAGTTCACAGCACGTTCGCACAGACAAAGAGTAGTGCTCACAAGCGCGTTCAAACGCAAGCACAAGCACTCACACAGATAGTAACTAGCGTTCACAAGCGCGTTCAAATGCGAGCATAAGCGTTCGCACAGACAGTAACTAGCGTTCATAAGCGCGTTCGAATGCGAGCGCAGGCGTTCGCATAGACAGTAACTAGCGTTCATAAGCGCATTTGAATGCGAGCGTAGGTGTTTGCATAGATAGTAAATGCTATTTCTATGCGCGTTCGAACACAGTCTTGGCCGTTCGAACACAACCTGTGAAAATCAAGCCGCCACGTTCGAACGCACTTGGGCCCGTTCAAATGCACCTGAGATCAAGTTAGGTCGTTCGAATGCACCCGGGCCGCGTTCGAACACACCTACGAAGTTTGCAATTTTTGGACTTTCGTGAGTTTGGATAAGACTTGGATTTAGCTCTATCTTGGAGATTATATATAAATATTGTGATGCCCTAACTCTAGTGTGGTTGGTGAAGCAATTTGAAGGAAAACTCTTGAGGCTACATCGTTTCTTCAACCAACAAGGTCCTACTCTTCTACAAGGCTTAATCTTTCGTCTTAAGGGCTATCTAGACGAAAGATCAATCTCGAGGGCTACTAAGGTTGGATATCAATCACGAGAAGTGGTGAATCGTAGGTTCTAGCGAGCAAGACTAATACGAACAAAATCATTTGGATCGATGGGGTGTTTTATGAGTCTGTCTTGTAACAGCTACTATTTTAGTTATTGGTTTTGATCTGAGTTTGGATCCGTGGTTTTTTTCCCGTTTAGGTTTTCCACGTTAAAATCTTGGCGTCCATCTTTGCTTTTGCTTTTTAATATTCTTTCATTTTTTACTTAAGCAAAGGAGTAATATTATTACCTAGGGTTTAGATACATACTTGTGTCTAGGCGTTATTTCAATTGGTATCAGAGCAGGTTCTCTCACTTTTAGAGAGAGATCAGATAGGCATGGATTTTCATAGAGATGGACAATCGTCTATTATATCTCCTATTCTAGATGGATCAAATTATGGATATTGGAAACCTAGGATGAGAGCTTACTTGAAGTCTATAGATGAGCGAGTATGGATTGCCGTAGTGAATAGTTAGAGTGCACCAATGTACATAGTGAATGATAAGCTTGTTGGAAAACCGATAGAGTCGTGGGATAGGGCAAATTATGAAAAAGTTGGATGGAATAGCAAGACAATAAATGCAATTTTTAGTTGTGTTTCCTCGGAAGAATTTAGAAGAATTTCTACTTATGAGATAGCAAAAGAAGCTTGGACGATCTTAGAAACTACTCACGAAGGAACCATGGCTGTAAAACTTTTGAAACTTCAGAGGTTGATTACTAGTTTTGAAACTCTTTGTATGGAAGAGAATGAGACATTTGATGAGTTCTATGCAAAGCTGAGTGATATAATCAACTCCAGTTTCAACCTACGAGAGAAAATTCCTAAAAATAGAATTATTCATAAGATCCTTAGGTCTCCCGTAGAAAGGTTTCAGGCAAAAGTTACAGCTATTGAGGAAAGTAAAGACATCGATTCAATGAAGGTTGAATAATTGGTAGAAAATTTACAAACATTTGAGTCCAGCCTTTTAAAACCTAAGAAGTCCAAAGGTATGGCCCTAACCATTGTTGAACAAAATTTAGAGAAGTCTGATGATGAAGGTGATTTAGATGTTGAGATATTGACCATATTTGTTAAAAAGTTCAATAAATATTTTTGGAAGCCAAACAAATTAAATGCTAAAAACTTGAGAAAAACAAAGCCTTTGTAAAAAAGAAAAATCATGTGAGTCCGAATACTGGGGTGAGCAACAATAATTTGAAACAGAAAAATAAGAATTCTGATAATAAAGTTTGATATTTTGAATGTTCCGGTTTTGGACACATCGCACAAGAATGCCCTAATTGTCTTAAGAGGAAGGGTAAAGCTATGAAAGTCATTTGGGATGACTCAGATGAATCTGATGAGGATTTTGAGAAAGACCAAGAGAACTTTGTAGTTTTCGTCTCCTCTCTTTTTAATACTGACTTTGTTGTTGATTCTGATAGTACAGATGAACAAGATGTGTTACCAGTTGAAGAAGAAGAATCAGAAATACAAAAGGCCTATAATTATTTATACTTGGAGTTGTTTAAATTCAAGAAGAGCAATCTTAAACTACTTCAACGACTCAAGGTAATCGAACTAGAAAGAAATCAATTTAAGGAGAAGTACAAACTAGAACTTGAACGTGTCAAAAACCTTACTCAACAACTTGACGATGCGAAAGATAAGATGAAGGCTGATGAAATTAAACTAGAACGATTGCAAAAGGAAGTGACATTTCTTAAAGGGAAGAACAAACTTGACCAGATTTTAAACGCTCACATTTCTGGAAAAAACATGTATGGAGTTGGATACACTGGTAATTCAAATAATAACAAAAATATCTTTGTTTCTACAGGTCTACAAAAGGAAGAAAACCTCAGGCCATCAACCACATTTACAAAGCAATCCTGGATGAATGTCTCTAAACTAAAGATGAATCAATAAACTAGTAAATCTTCAACGGCGCAAAAGATAAACATTAGACATACTCCTCAACAAAAGGTGAGTAAAAAAGGGTTTGTTCCGACATGCTTTCATTGTGACATTTTATGGCATATTCGACCTCATTGCAAATTTTTACAAAAACCTAGGAGTGCCTTCATTTATAGGGTGAATGATGGTAATATTATATGTTATGGATCTAGAACATCTGATAATTGCTATGTTGTTGGAACTTTATATAATTTGAAATATAGCAGTGCTTCTTTTGACATTGCAGATCTTTGGCATTAACGTCTTGGACATGTGAATCACAATGAATTGTTTAATCTGTCCAAACAAGAAGTGGTAAGAGGAATACCTAAGATGAAGGAAATGTCAAAAAGTGTGTGCGGTCTATGTCAAATTGGAAAACAAATTAGGGTCTCACACAAGAAGGTAAATGCAACTACCACTGACAGTGTTTTACAATTAGTCCACATGGACTTAATGGGTCCAACAAAAATGGAAAGTCTTGGAGGTAAATGGTATATATTCTTAATGAATGATGATTACTCCAGATATACCTGGGTTGCCTTTTTACGTGAGAAGTCTGAAACCTTTGAAGGTTTTAAATAACTATGCTTGAAACTACAGAATAAAAAATCTACTACCCTAGTTACGATTCATTCTGATTATAGTAGAGAATTTGAAAATGAAATTTTTTTCATATTTTGTGATTCTCTTGGTATTCAGCATGAATTTTCAGCTCCTATAACTCCACAACCGTGTTGTGCAGGAAATGGCTAGTGTTATGCTTCATGCTAAAAAGGTTCCCCAAAGGTTTTGGGCTGAGGCGGTCAATACAGCGGTACATGTGAAAAATCGTGTTTATCTAAGACTAGATACAAAAATGACCACAAATGAAATTTGAAAAGGTAAGAAACCTAGTGTTAAATATTTTCAACTATTTGGTCGCAAATGCTATATCTTGTGTGATCGAGAACACTTGACTAAATTTGACACTAGTAGTAGTGAGGGCATCTTCTTAGGGTATTCTAATAATAACAGAGCCTACAGAGTATTCAATCTTGACACTTCTACTGTTATGGAATCTGCTAATGTTATTATAGATGAAACCACTATTGACAAAACTGAAGTTACTCCTATATTTGTTCCTACAGGTACACATGATGACATTGAAAAGGAGCTTGATCTATCAATTGAAAAATAGGACGAGGACAATGTTGAAAAGAATAAAGATGACTACAGTATATTAGAACCATCAGCCAGAGTGAAAACTAAATCATCCACTATCACAAGTGATCAGAGACGTGAATGAACCAATGAAGACAAGACGATAAATCCAAAGTGAGGTATCATTTACTTGTTATGCATCTACGTTTGAACCTAAAAATGTCAAGCATTTTAGATGATTTTTGGGTCAATGCTATGCATGAGGAACTAGAGTAATTTTCTAGAAATGATGTTTGGTATTTAGTTCCGAGACCTAAGAATGTGAACGTAATTGGAACAAAATGGATATATAAAAATAAAAGTGATGAACATGGCAATATAGTTCGAAATAAAGCCTGACTAGTAGCATAAGGATACACTCAGATTGAAGGTATAGATTTTAATGAGATATTTGCTCATGTTGCTAAATTAGAGTCTATTCGTATACTACTTGTCATTGTTTGTTATTTAAAATTTAAATTATTTCAAATTGATGTTAAAAGTGATTTCTTGAATGGTATTCTGAATGAACATGTATATGTAGAACAACCTAAGAGTTTCGAAGATCATAAATTTCCTTCTCATGTGTTTAAATTGAGAAAGGCCTTCTACGGGCTAAAACAAGCTCCAAGAGCTTGGTATGAGAAGGTGATCACTTTCTTAGTGGATGCGGGGTTCACTCGAGGGGGAGTGGACAAGACATTGTTCATTAGACATGAAAACAAGAGTTTGGTTGTGGCACAAATATATGTGAATGACATTGTCTTCGGGGCAACGAGTCAATCTTTAGCTAAGGAGTTTGTAGATTTTATGCACAATCATTTTGAGATGAGCATGATAGGTGAGTTGAAGTTCTTTTTAGGACTTCAAATTACTCAATTGGAGAGAGAGATTTTTATCGCTCAAACTAAGTATGCTAAGAATCTAGTGACTAAATTCAGGTTAGAAAATGCAAAACATGCTAGAACTCCTATGAGTACAACTACCAAACT
This sequence comes from Typha latifolia, assembly GCF_019914945.1. Taxonomy (NCBI): domain Eukaryota; kingdom Viridiplantae; phylum Streptophyta; class Magnoliopsida; order Poales; family Typhaceae; genus Typha; species Typha latifolia. The sequence continues at coordinate 4,518,197 of NC_133097.1, forward strand.
AGGAAAGGATATTTCAGGAAAAAGTGTTGATTAGACACTATATAGGAGCATTATTGGTAGTCTTTTGTGCTTAACTGCTAGTAGACTAGATATTGTATTTAGCGTGGGTGTGTGTGCTAAGTTTCAATCTGAACCTAAGGAGACACATTTATTTGCCGTGAAACGTATCATAAAATATGTCAGTAACACATTGATTTGGATATCTGGTTTACTTATGACTCGGGTGCTATCATATCGGGATACACAGATTCTGATTGGGCAGATTCATGTGATGACAGAAAAATACTTCAGGTGGTTGTTTTTATGTTAGAAATAATCTAGTAGCTTGGCATAGTAAGAAACTGAACTCTATATCTTTATCTACTGTTGAGGCCGAGTACATTACAGCGGGTAGTTGTTGTTCTCAATTATTGTGGATGAAACAGATGGTCAAGGATTATGACATTGAACAAGATACTATGCTGCTTTATTATGACAAAATGAGTGCTGTTAATATATCGAAAAATCATGTTCAACACTCGCGTACAAAACACATTGATATCCGACATCATTTTATACGGGATCTAGTTGAAGACAAAGTAATAGCACTGGAACATATTGAGACGGAGAAACAATTGGGAGATTTATTTACAAACCTTTGGATGTACAAAGATTTGAGTATCTTCGAACATCTTTAGGGACTTGTGCTTTGGACTGATTCCTTTAGGGATTTGTGTTTTGGTTTGCATGTTTTTATTTCTTTTCGTATTTTTTAAGGTTTTCTTTTACTCTAAATTTTTTTTTGTTTCAATTTTAGATTTGTCGAGAGTTTCTTTTTAAAAAAAAAATTGATGCACTTATAAATTCAAAAATATATTCTTGACATGTAAATATGACTTTTTCTTGATTATGAGTTATTATAGTCAATTTTGTTGTCTTGTAGTATATTGTGTCATTTCTGATTTATTCACTCTCTCGACTTCTATAATAATTAAATTAAATTTAATGCACTCATAATGTGTGTATATTTATGAGTGAGCATGACATCATGAAATATTTTCTTAGATGACTCATTATTGACCTTGATTTGCACAGTTTGACCTCATGCTTAGTCATCAGTAATGTGTTCATAAAAAATTAATGAAAGGGCTACAATGAGTTAGTGTGAAAGCCATCTTGTTTAGAGTCCAGTTTGACTCAGTACATTGCTTGAAAATTTTTCAAAAAAAAGGGTGATATATGTGAATATCAGTTTCATATTCTTTGATATGTAATACAAAAAAATGGCTACCTACTCATGTGTGAAAGCCATCATTGCACCTATATGGTTTCAGTGAAAAAAAATACAGAAATTTTTTTTGTCAAGTTCTGGTGAATAAGTCAAAAAGTGCAAAATTATTTTAAGTCGGTTTGACTACTGTGTTGGATCATTGTTTAAAATAGGAAAGTTTGTTTAAGAAGATTGTTTCATGTTATCTATGCTTAACTTGCATATGCATATTGTTATGATCAATCAAGATTAATTTATAATTTGAGTGATGCATTAAAGTTGATCATATACTCTTGATGATTTGATTGATCTGTGTATGACCTATTTTATTTAATTGCAATATTCTATGTCTTAAATCTATTTTGAATTTTTAGAAGTGCATCTCCAAAAATATTTTTATATTTTTTTACTGATTTAAATATTAAAAAAAAATTGGCGTTCGAACGCAGGCTTCTTGAGTTCGAACGCGTGCCTGGCGCGTTCAAACGCGCAGACTAGTGCGTTTGAACGCACTCATGGGTTCTTTAAATATTGCGTCCGAACCCAAGGGTTTTCATCTTCCTTCTTTCAAAGCCTAGAAACCCTTTATTTCCTCTCTCCCAAATCTTCAAGATCTTCAAGTTTTTCATCAGATTTTTCACTTCAAACTCTTTCAAAGGCTATTTCTCCTTCGGATCTAGAGTCTTTCGGCCGAATCTTCAAGATTTTCTTCACTTTTTGCAAGGTATGATCGTGCATACAATTTCTTATTTTTTATTCAAATTAGTCTCTTGATCTTGGTTGATTTTGTGCATTTTCGAGTTTTGATCAAGATAGAGTTTATATCTTACTGTTTCTTGAGCGATTGAACATGACAAATTTTCTTCTTCTCATGGAAGATGAATTTCACTTAGGGCTTTCATGGTTTCTATGATTTTTTTGGCTTTCTTGTTTTTTTTTGTACGCTTTGGGCGTGTTGAATCTTGCGATTTGTTTCTCTCTCTAGAATGCCTTAAAAAGCTGCAGTTTCAAGAAGCCAAGGCCGCCTTCCTCACCATCTTCGGCTCCCAAGTTTTCTTCATCAAATGTGCAAGGAGATACAAACATAATTTTGGCACTCGTCCGATAATCTGTGAAAGGCTAGTTGTTATCTCTGATTTTGCCACCTTAGGGATAGAAAAGATGTTCAGTGAGCGAGGTTGGCTGTCAGTGTGTCGGATGGACAGGACAGCGTATGTGGAGGTTGTCCGGGAGTTTTTTAGTAATGCCACTCTTTTGGAACGATGTATACGCTCCACCGTCCGAGGGGTATCCGTGTATTTGAACTCTGAAATCATCCGTGCTGAATTCCAACTTCCTAATGGCGAGTTCCAGTATCCCTCTTATGAGCCTCTTCCTGTTGTTCAAGATTTTGCTGGTGATGTATTAATACAAAGGGAAGAGTGGATAGGTAACATGATGCCACATGCGAAACCGACATCGATGGCTCGCATGTTACATCTCATCTGTCTCTACAACATCACTCTGAAGACTCGGCATTCCAGTATCAGTCAGGACCAGACCTTCCTCCTTCATGTGATACTTGTCGGGGTTTCTATTAATTTGGCTGCTATAATATATGATTCTATTTTGACAGCTGCACAAAAAGAAGCTCCTCGTGAGGGTTTGCCGTATGGTATTTTCATCACCAAACTGTGCGCGCAGAGTGGTGTGAGAGTGGACACTACAGAAGCATCAGTTACTACCCATAAACCATTGGATTGGATCACAATTAAGAGGAGTCAAGCTCATGATCCACTGTCTCCTTACAAGCCGACCTCATCTTCCGCCGTTGAACGTCGATCACACCAAGACAGTTCTGATGACAGCTTTGACGATGACTCATATCACCTTAAGGGAGAGTTTCCACAGTTCCCTGAACGGTTTGATTAGCTTAGCACTCAGGTGCATGACTTATAGTTGGCCGTGAATGACTAACGGGCTAAGCAAGCTCGTCAAGGGACAGTGCTCGACTCGGTTTTGTCGATTCTCCATCGTCAGTTTCCTCCTAGTTCCTAGTCTTTGGTAATTTGTGTCAAAAAGGGGAGAGTTAGTTTCTAGTTTAGAAGAGATCGTGTGTTTTAGGGGGAGTAAGGAGTGAGTTTAGGAGTTTAGGGGAAGTTTATTGTATGATAATTTGCTTGATAACTTGTGTTTGCTTGATAACATGTGTTTACTTGATAACTTGACATGCATTATTGTGTTTGAATTGCTTAGTGAATATATGATCTTTCACTTCAAGTTATTTTCAGTTGATCTTGGATTGGTATGTTTTTTATTTGTAGGGATTGAAGTGCTAAAACTTTTAGACTTGTTGAATGCTCATTTAGGATTCTTTGTGATTATTGTAAACTAGATATTTTGTCACAAATTGCCAAAGGGGGAGATTATTAGGTTTTTAGTGTTGGCAATTGTGTACAAAATATTCTAAGTATTTTTATACATGTACATGAGCATTTATACAAGTCTAGAAAGTATTTGGTTTGAAGAATTGCAAAATTAAAGGAGAAAAGTTTTCGAGTTCACAGCACATTCATAGCGCGTTCACAATGCGTTTGCACAAACAGAGAGTAGCGTTCACAAGCGTGTTCGAACACGAGCATAGGCGTTCTTACAGATAGTAATTAGCGTTCACAAGTGCGTTCGAATGCGAGCGCAGACGTTCGCACAGGTAGTATCTAGCATTCATAAGCGCGTTCGAACGCGAGCGCAGGCATTCGCACAGACAGTAAGTGTTGTTTCTGCGCGCGTTCGAATGCAGTCTTGGCCGTTCGAACACAACCTGTGAAAATCAAGCCGCCGCGTTCGAACGCACTTAGGCCCGTTCGAATACACTTGAGATCAAGTCAGGTCGTTCAAACGCACCCGGGCCGCGTTCGAATGCACCTACAAAGTTTGCAATTTTTAAACTTTCGTGAGTTTGGATAAGACTTGGATTTGGCTCTATCTTGGAGATTATATATAAGTATTGCGATGCCCTAACTCTAGTGTGGTTGGTGAAGCAATTTGAAGGAAAACTCTTGAGGCTACATCGTTTCTTCAACCAACAAGGTCCTACTTTTCTACAAGGCTTAATCTTTCGTCTTAAAGGCTATCTAGACGAAAGATCAATCTCGAGGGCTACTGAGGTTGGATATCAATCACGAGAAACGGTGAATCATGGGTTCTAGCAAGCAAGACTGAGAGGAATAAAGTCTTTTGGATCGACGAGTTGTTTTGTGAGTTAGTCTTGTAACTGCTACTATTCTAATGATTAGTTTTGATCCGAGTTTGGATTTGTAGTTATTTTCCCATTTGGGTTTTTCCATGCTATAATCTTGGCGTCAATCTTTGCTTTTGTTTTTTAATATTTCTTCTATTTTTTACTTAAGCAAAGGAGTGATATCATTGCCTAGGGTTTAGATACATATGTGTGTCTAGGCGTTATTTCAAGGATTATACGCAAATTTGGGACAACAACATATGAAGATTTTGCTGCCACATTAAGCAAAATGGTCTAGAGGACTGTATTGGAGTACCAAGCTGAGTTTGAAAGAGTTAGTAGTCATTGTGAGCCACCTTGCCTGAACGGACATTGATGATTACATATATTTCAAGGCTGCGGGATGAGATACAAGCGGATGTTCATGCTCTATGTCCTACTACTCTTGAGGAGGCCTTTGAGAAGGCTGTGAGGATGGAACAAAAGATTAGGGCTCTAAAGATGGCAGCGAAAATAAATTGGGGCAACCGAGATGGGCGGTTTGCACCTAGGACGTCGGCTGAAAATTTTGTGGTTTTAAAAACAGCGGCAGCGAGTACTAGACCACAACCACCTTTGAGACCTTCTTCAAATGTTAGAGGAGGCACAAGACCCCCCGTTCGAACTCTCACACCTGCCCAGGTGGAGGAGCGAAGAGCGAAGAGCGAAGGGCTTTTGCTTTCGATGTGATGAGCGTCTCACCCCCGGTCATCGGTGTTCTAAACCGATCGGGAGTGTGATGCTTATCGATGGTCTTGAGGAGGATGATGAGGTTATTGATGATGGAGAATGTCCAGAGGAGGCCCATGAGGAGACCGTTGAGGAGGGCGTGGAGGAAGATATCCAAGCTAAAATATCGATACATGCATATTCGGGTACTTCCACGCCGAGGGTGTTACAAGTAGACGGACTCATTAGAAAGCATTGTGTGCACATCCTCATTGATTCGGAGAGTACACACAACTTTCTAGACGAAAGGTTAGTGAGGAGATTGAGTTTGGATGCCGAACTGACCACGGGATTTGACGTTGCTATTGGAGACGGCACGAAGCTTAAGACGGAGAGCTTGTGTTAGTGGGTCGGTATACGGGTGCAAGGACATGACATCATTATGGACTTGTATCCGTTGGCGCTGCGAGGAGCGGACATTGTCCTTGGTACTCAATGGTTATAGAGTTTAGGACCCAGCACATTTTATTTTTGGAGCATGTAGATGAAATTTAAACAAGGAAACAAAGATGTGCGACTTGATGGCGTTTGGTCTTCACCGTTTTCTGCGATGTAGCCTATGATGGGGCTGACTTGTGCGTATGATTTGGCCTATCTTCTTCAGTTAGGGCTAGCAGGAGATGAGCCTCAAACGAGTTTATGTACTATAATTGAATTGTCTAATTTATTATATAACTTTTCTAGACTGTTTGAGAAGCCACAAGAGTTGCCACTAAGGAGAGCGGCGGACCATCGCATAAAGATTGTACTCGGGGCTACATCGGCGAACGTGAGGCCATATCGGTATCCACATGTGCAAAAAAAAGTTATCTCAAAGATAGTAGCTGAGATGTTGGAGCAAGGCCTCATTCAACGAAGTAATAGCTCATACTCATCCCCCGTGCTATTGGTGCGAAAAAAGGATAGGACATAGCGTTTTTATGTTGACTATCGAGCACTAAATGCTATTACTGTCAAGGACCAGTATCCTATTCCAGTTATCGAGGAGTTGCTGGATGAGCTTGTAGGGGCGACTGTATTTAGTAAGCTTGACTTAAGGGTCGGGTATCATCAAATTAGAGTTCACCCGGCGGATGTGCACAAAACTGCATTTCGAACTCCGGATGGGCATTACGAGTTCCAAGTGATGTCTTTTGGTCTCACCAATGCTCCAGCTACCTTTCAAGGCCTCATGAATGATATATTTCGGCCTCTCTTGCGAAGGTATGTCTTGATATTTTTTGACGATATTTTGGTGTATAGCAGGACTGAATTGGAGCATTGGCAGCATTTGGAGGATGTGTTGAATTTGTTGAAGCAAAACCAATTGAAGATCAAGAATTTCAAGTGCCTATGGAGAGTACCAAAAGGGGAGTATTTAGGCCACATCATTTTAGCGGATGGTGTAGCAGCGGATCCTCAAAAGGTTGCATGCATAACTACTTGGCCTATTACTACCACTACCACCAGATTGAGAGGATTTTTGGTGCTGACCGAATATTATCGCCGATTCATCGCCGGATATGGCAAGATCGTTGTTCATCTCACTTCTTTGTTGAAAAATGACTCTTTTAAATGGACGGATGAAGCCACTATTTCTTTTGAAAAACTGAAAATAGCAATGACGACAGCACCTGTTCTAGCGCTATCGAACTTCACCAAAGAGTTCATTATGGAATGTGATGCATCAGGTGTTGGCATAGGAGCTGTACTAATGCAAGGAGGACATCCCATAGCCTTTCTTAGTAAGGCTTTGTCACCAAAATCTCAGCATTTATTGACTTATGAGAGAGAGATGTTGGCATTCTGTATGCAGTGACAAAGTGAAGGCCTTATTTGATCGGTAGACAATTCATTATCTGAACTGATCAAAGGAGCCTTCCATACTTTATGGGACAGCGCATACACACTTTGGCACAGCAGCGATGGGTCACAAAATTACTAGGATATGATTATGAAATCCAATACAATAAGGGAACAGAAAACAGAGCGGCGGATGCACTATCGCGCCAACTCGATACCGTCGAGCTTGCAGCCTATTCATCTCATACCTTTCCTTTCCTTGACGAGCTAAGGTATGCATGTTCATCTGACCGATATATTTTGAGATTGTTGTAGGAGGTGATGGATGATCCGGAGCGCCATCTAGAGTTGAAGAATCGAGGCGGTTTGTTGTTGGACCGCGGATGCATTCGGGTGTTGGAGCGTATTGGTCTGGTTGCATATCATTTGGAGCTGCCGGAGGAGTTGAGAGTGCATCATGTCTTTCATGTTTCATTGCTGAGAGAGCGCATTGGAGTTCATGAGATCGTTGGATCGGTTCTACCGGAGCCATTGGAGGAGATAGAGATTGTAGAGCTAGTTCGTGTACTTGCTAGATGCCGACGACGACATGGTACCAGATTGGAGATGGAGATTCTAGTTGAGTGGCTTGACAAGCCATTCGATGAGGCAAAATAGGAGTTGGAGATTGACATTTTGGAGGGTTTCCCTCACTTTTCACCTTGAGGGCAAGGTGGGGGAAGCGTGGTGGATTGATATGAATCGGATCAAATCGGATCACATCAAAAAGAGATTAGGCTCAATGGATTGAGTCTAATTATCTTATTTGGTTATTTGGGTTAGTTAGAGTCTTAGTAGGTTAGGATTTTATTTAATTAGCTAAATCCAACTCTGTGCAGTTTTGGGAAAATATTCGTAGAACATTCTACACATATCCAAATAATATCAAACTAGTTGTATAAGGTCTCCAACATCCAAATATACAACTTTGATATTCATTACTTCTCCAGATTCAGAATCAATATGTGACAAAATGAAAGCTTAATCCGAGAGGTAATCGGAGAAGATATAGAATACTGGTGTAGTTAGTTTGTTAGGGTTTTATATTGTTTTAGGACTTGTTGGCTAGCCTCTATAAATATGTGGATAGCAACCAACTTCATTATGGAATTGGATTATTAATTTCTTGCCTCCTATCTTCTCTCTAGAATTCTCCCTCCTCCTTCTTCACCATCCTTCCACCTCTACCGTTGGCAAGGTTTCTCCTAATTTCTAATCTCCCTCGACTATCGAGCCACCCCTCTTCTTTGAGATCTCGACCACTTCGTTCCCTTCGTCTACATCCTTTAACCACTTCCACAATTCACCTTCATCTCCATACTCATCCATAACCCTAACATCCACTCCACCCATCACCACCACCATCACCCACATTATTCCATATTTTTTGTCCCTTCTACAATTCAAATCTACAAAGGAAGTAAATACAAAAGTTGTAGATCAGGAAGTTACGTATCTAAACCAATTAGTTTCGTAATTTTTTGACTACGGGAGAATATATTACAAATAATTTCTCACGGTCGCATAGATTGATTCTTGTAATACATTCAGATCTTGAAGAAATCATTGCGTAGCCTATCTTTGGTATCAGAGCTTATCAATTGGTATCAGAGCCTATCAATTTGGTTCCGAATCTTAACAAGTGGTATCAGAGCCTATCAAAATGGTATCAGAGTCTATCAAAGTGGTATTAGAGCCTATTAGTGATTGATAGGGCAGTTGATAGAAAGCATGAGGATACCCGAGTTGGCGGAGGGTTAGGGCGTGCCTGGAGATAATTAATCGCTCGACATAGTCGCGATCCTGTTGGTCTTATATCCGAGGTCATTAGTCTGTGTGCGCAGCAGACATTCGGACACATGCCGTTCGCTGGAGCATATGTGACGAGTTATCCTCACGAGGTTTCCATCAGCTATTAGGGTGCCCGATCTGGATGGATGTTGATACCCTAGCGAGTGGCGGGATAGTGTTATATTTGAGATACTCTTTGCGGGTGGTACAGTATGCTTTGAGCTTTCGGACATGATGTTGAGACTGGGTACCGGGTGTTGACTGTGTATAGTAGTCTAGTATGATGATAACATATAGAGCTGACATTGATGACTGAGATATTGAGAAATGCATATGATTTTATTATCATCTGATTACCTAATTATCGAGTGATCAATATACATCATATATGGTTGCATTTGGTACAACAAAATGGTCATGGTTGGCATGCATTATGTGTCATATTTGAGAGAGAATTATGATGATAGTATGACATAGTGATCTGTTTATTTATTGTCGAGGATTATATACTTTTATCAATTATGACATGTTATCTACTTTTCATTTATATATTATTGAGGATGTATTCATATACTCATTCATGACATGATACTCTTTTTTATTCATATTATCCAATACATAATTTACTCTCTGTTTGGCATCACTAATTCAGAGTAAGGTCTATTCACTGAGCATTTTGCTCATGACTCTTTATTTCTTTTCTAACCCCCTCAGATATGTGGTACGTGATAGCGACTTGAGATATCCCGAGAAGATATTTTAGATTGATAAGACGAGCTATAGGTGCGAGGCGGTATAGATGATAATTTGTATAGAAATTGAGTTGTATCTTTGTTTGTTATATTTGTACTTTATTGTGTCAGACAATGATTTGTATAATACATGTCAGATTATAGTGTACTAGTGTATCAGTTATTTAGTTATTTTTTGATGGTTTGTCGTGGCCTGTGTGGGTCCTGCCAGATTATGTAGTGATCTAGTGTATATTATTGTGGACTTGGATATTCATATGTTAACTGGTTTATTTGGTTGATAGTATGATTTATTTGGTGTTGGATTATGTGAGCATGGATATATATTAGCAAGTAGTATTGGATGATGTCATGATTGTATGTGCACAGGAGTGTATCTGTGCATGACGGGCTTCGCCCGTTCTGTCGCGTGAGCCGCACATGCCGTGTGAGCGCGTGGGCGTTACAGCAACCGCTGATGATCACCATCCAACGGGTCATAGTAGTAGAGAGGCAGCGAACGGCAGTCGAAATTGAGCTCGGGCTCAAGCTAGTACCTTGGTGGCCAAGGCATGTCGCTAGTGGGACCACCGACCACCAATGGCTTTGGAAGGAACCCATGGCCCCACTACAGGGGAGTGGTGGTGGCGAGAAACCCTAGCAAAGCCATCCTTATGAAGGGATATCCCCCCCTATAGTAGCTATCACTACTGGGGAGCAAGTCCAAAGAAGCTAGCTGTGGCCACTAATGATCGTGGGAGCGTCGGACCTACGACCACCAACTGCGGGTTGGGTGTAGTGGTAGTGGCTATTGATGGTGATCTTTCGGACATCTCACGGGGTTGCTATCGAACTAGCTCGACTGTAGGGGTCCCATGGAAGGGACTTGACATTGAGGTTGGAACCGATGGAGGTTGGATCGCCGCTAGTGGAAAGCAATTATTTTTGGCCCTAACTTCCACCGTAGGTGGGAAGATGACCCTGCGAGCACTGCTGCAGAGTACAGGTGCCTCCGATGTGGCAGCGTCATCTGGGAGGGTCTATAAGGTCAGAGGGGTCTCCACCATGGCTAGAGGAGTATGGTGGCGATTTGGGCCAGCTCATCCCCTCTCTCACAGTTTGGATTATCCTTGTCATAGGGGGCCATTTCAACCATGGCGGCGGCACTAGCAATGCAGGGCGATAGAGATCAGTTAGATTGAGTCCTTGAGGATAGTTTGGATCTCCTTCGAGTTTTCTTTCAATTTGACTAAAAATTCTTTAAATATCACCTTGAGCCTCCCTAATGTCTCATCCCGGTCCACCAACCCTAGATCAATCATGATTTGGTTCACCACTGTAACCTGGTCATAGGCTCGTAGCATCGGTGGGGTACAACCTCAAAGGGGCTCATGTCAGTGCTGGAGTGATGAGCCATGTTGTAAGACCATTCAACCTAAGAAACTAGACCCAATTCTTGGGTCTATCAACCACAGAGCAGCACAAGTATTGCTCAAGCCCGCTGTCACCACTTCAATCTAGCCATCAATTAGGGTGGTATGCTGAACTCAAATCGAGCCTCGTCCCTTTAGTCGGAAGAACTTAGACCAGAATGCACTCACAAAGATTTTGTTCCAGTCTGATACGATGGACTATGGCATCCCATGCAACCAAGCCACCTCCCTTATAAAGATTTCAGCCACCTTTGTGGTTGAAAACAAATGGCCTAATGCGAAGAAGTGTGCATATTTGCTGAGCCGATCCATCACCACGAAGATGACCGACAAGCTATTAACCTCTAGCAAGCCTTCCACGAAGTCCATAGATGATACGATTCGGACTTCACCGACGTCGTCTCGAGCTTGGATTTACCTTAGGATAAGATTGAGTTTTAGGATAAGATTGTGTTTTAGGATAAGATTGAGTTTTAGGATAAGATTGTGTTTTAGGATAAGATTGTGTTTTAGGATAAGATTGAGTTTTAGGATAAGATTGTGTTTTAGGATAAGATTGTGTTTTAGGATAAGATTGAGTTTTAGGATAAGATTGTGTTTTAGGATAAGATTGAGTTGTTGGTTAGCCTATAAAAGTATGTGTAGGGCAACCAAAATTAGGAATTGAATATTGAGAATTGAGTTTGCCTTGCCTCCTTCATCTTCTTCGCTCCCGTTCCTCAATCTCCCCGGCGACGCCGCTTCTAATCTCCTCTCGACAGCCAATCACCCTAGTCCCTTAGGAGTGGCCCTCTTCTCCCCCTTCTTCCAATTTATCCATCGCTATCCCTAACTTTTCCATCATCCATAACCCTTCCACCATCACTTTTACACCGGTGCCACCCCATCAACACCGGCCCTCCACAATCCACCATTACCCAGGATTTCGTGCCTTCATCCACGGAATCCAAAAACAGAGTATCCTGACGTTCGTCTACTAAACGAACAATATCTCGAGATCCCCAACTCCGATTCACCTGAAACTAGATCCGTTGGAAAGTTCTTTTCCGGGCCTACAACATATCAAAATTTCACAGTGATCCAACGGCGGGATATTTCGGGATCTTATCTTAAAGTTCCGTGCAAGATCGTAACAATCTGGTATCAGAGCCATAGCACCAAAAGAGGGTTCGTATCAATCTGGTATCAGAGCCCATAGCAAAAAGGAAGGATCGTATCAAGCTGGTATCAGAGCCTATAGCCGAGGAAGGATCGTATCAATAGACATATCCTCCCATATTTGCTTAGGTATAGGTAGTGGCTGCATTAATCCGCTCAGCTTGAGCTTCTCCACCTTGGCTTGTTGGCACACTTGTTCCCAAGTATGATTTTGTAAAATTGATTCAACTTCACTATCAATAGCTTCTTTCCATAAAGGAGCTTCAGGAGTAAACATTGCTTCCTTAAAACTCTGAGGTTCTTTTTCTAACAAATATGTTAGAAAATCAGGACCAAAAGACGTAGAACTCATTGTCTCTTACTTTGTCTAGATTCATTATCATTACCTTCTTATGTGGACTTTTCGTTCTACTCATTTCTTTTTACATTTTCATAAGTTCTTTTGAAGAAACTTACTTCTGATGTAGACTTATTATGGAAATACATTCTCAAAAAATGATGCATTCCTATATTCAGTAATTATATTCTCATGTACCTTAAAATTATCTAATTTGTAAACCTGGAATCTATATGCATTACTATTATGAGCATAACTAACGAATATACAATCAAAAGTTTAATGTCTAAATTTTATCCTTTTGTGAACTGAAATTGCAATCTTTGCTAGGCACCCCCACACTCTTAAGAATTTATAGCTAGGTTCTCGACCTTTCCATAACTTATAATGTGTTTTGTCCAATTTCTTATAAAGTAACTGACTAAGAATGTGATTTGCAGAAAGCAAAGGGTAACTCATAACGTATTAACATAGCACTCATTATCTCTTTCAAAGTTCTATTCTTACGTTCAGCAATATTATTTTTTTATGAAGCATAAGGAGCCATTGTTTGATAAATAATTCTATTTTCTGCACATATTTGTACAAATAGTGACTCATATTCACCACCTCTATCACTTCTTAACATTTTAATCTTTTTGCTAAATTGGTTCTCTACCTCAATTTTGAAATGTATAACATTTCTAATACCTCATCTTTGCTTCTTAGCAAATTCCCATAACAGTATCTTGTGCAATCATTAATAAAAATAATAAAATATTGTTTTCTCTAGTTTTGAACAAATTTTAAATCGCATACATTGGTATGTATAAATTCTAGAAGTTCTATACTTCGTTCAATGGAATAAAATGAAGCCTACGTCCGCTCCTCATAGCGCCAACGAATACAAGTCCACAATGATATCGTGTCCTTGCACATGTATACCGACTCGGCGACACAAGCTCTCCGCCCTCAGCTTCGTGCCGTCTCCAATAGCAATGTCAAACCCCGTAGTCGGTTCAGCATCCAAACCCAATATCCTCACTAACCTCTCATCTAGAAAGTTGTGTGCACTCCCCAAATCAATGAGGATTACACACAATGCTTTCTAACAAGTCCATCTACTCGTAACGTCCTCGGCGTAGAAGTACCCAAATATGCATGCATCGATATTTCAGCTTGGATATCTTCCTCAACGCCCTCCTCAACGGTCTCCTCATGAGTCTCCTCTGGACACTCTCCATCATCATCAATCTCATCATCCTCCTCAGGACCATCGATAAGCATCTCACTCCCAATCGATTTAGAACACCGATGACCAGGGGTGAAACGCTTATCACATCGAAAGCAAAGGCCCTTCGCTCCTCCACTTGGGCAGGTGTGAGAGTTCAAATGGGGGATCTAGTGCCTCCTCTAATATCAAAAGAAGGTCTCAAAGGTGGTCGTGGTCTCGTAGTCGCAGCCGCTATTTTTGAAACCATAGAATTTGCAGCCGGCGTTCTAGGTACAAACTGCCTATCTCGGTTGCCCCAATTAGTTTTCACTGCCATCTTTAGAGCCCTATGTTTTTGTTCCATCCTCACGGCCTTCTCAAAGGCCTCCTCAAGAGTAGTAGGGCATAGAGCACGAACATTCGTTTGTATCTCCTCTCGCAGCTCTGAAATAAATGTACTCATTAATGTACATTCAAGCCACGGTGACTCATAACGACTACTAACTCTTTCAAACTCAGCTTGGTACTCCAATACGGTTGTCCTTTGAACCATCTTGCTTAATGTGGCAGCAAAATCTTTATATGCCGCTGTCCCAAATCTGTGTGTAATCCTCCTACAAAAATCAGCCCATCTAGTAAATCTACCACTACGAATAATCGATCTATACCAATGTAATGCCGGTCCTTGGAGGTGGAAGCTTGCCATCTGGACTTTTGCATCTTCCGCTGTACCTTGACAATCAAAATATTGTTCAACTTGAAATATCCAAACCGTTGGATCACCGCCTTAGAATTTTGGAAAGTCCAAACGTGCGGTTCTCCCCCGAATAGCATTGTCAGGTTCGCGAAAGATCCTTGGTTCAGGTCTAAACCTTTGTGCATGTTGATCACCTTCTCTAAATCCTCGAGCACGTCCATCACCATCTCCATAGGGATCAAGCTCATCCTCATAGTGCCAATCCTCCTCATCGAGAAGCGCACCGGTGCCTCACGCCTCTCGGGTTCCACCACCGCCGGTGTTGGGTTTTTTAACGGAGGTGGGGGATGATGTGAAGGCATAGGTAGGAGGGGATTATTGACACTCATATGATGCATCTGGACCTGTGGGGTATCGGTTCGATAGGGTCCCACCGCTGGTCCTTCTTGAAACTCCGTTCGTCGTTGAGGAGATGACGAACCCAATCAATTCACGACATATTCCTTGAATTCATTGTGATCCTTTTGTATGTTGTCAACTCTATGCAACAATATTTGGAACATGCCCCTTAGTTCATCCATATTCGAACCCATAGACGTTGGTTGACTTGGTCCTGCCGTGGTCGCTCCAAGGGAATCGGCCTCACGGTTAGGATCATCGTGTATTGAGTCCTCCCTTGTCGGTGTGCTCTCCATAGGTCTCCTTATTTCAACCATTAATGGAGGTCTGAGGTTCACCTGCTCTAATACCAATTGATAGGGCTCTGATACCAATTGATAGGATCTAGAACCAAAAGATTGGCTATGAAACAATTCCTTAAGATCTGAATTTATTGTAGAAAGCAGTCCACGCAACCATGTGAAAATATTCATCAGATATTCTCTGGTAATTAGAAAATTACAAAACTAATTGGGTTGGATCCATATATTCCTAATATACAACTTTTGTATTTACATCCTTCGCAGATTAGAACTATAGCAGGGACGAAAATATGGAATAATGTGGGTGATGGTTGTGGTGACGAGTGGAGTGGATGTTAGGGTTATGGATGGGTATGGAGATGAGGGTGGATTGTAGAAGTGATTAAGGGAAGTAGACGAAGGGAACGAAGTGGTCGAGATCTCAAAGAAGAGGGGTGGCTCGACAGTCGAGGGATATTAGAAGCGAGGAGAAACCTTGCCAACAGTAGAGGTGGAAGGATGGTGAAGAGGGAGGAGGGAGGAGTCTAGAGAGAAGATAGGAGGCAAGAAATTAAGAATCCAATTGCAATATAAACTTGGGTGCCATCCACATATTTATAGAGGCTAGCCAATAAGTCCTAAAACAATATAAAATCCTAACAAACCAACTAAACCAGTATTCCTTATCTTCTCCGAATACCTTTTGGATTAAGCTTTCATTTTGTCATATATATATTCCGAATCTGGAGAAGTTATGAATATAAAAGTTGTATATCTAGAGGTTATCGACCTTATCCAACTAGTTTGATATTATTTGGATGTGTTTCAAATATTATACAAATATTTTTCCAAAACTGCGCAGAGCTGGATTTAGTTAATTAGATAAAATCCTAAGTGTATCAAAAACATCTCAAATACTACTCTAATCCACGATACTATTTGGCCATTGGTCTGCAGATGGTAGGCTGAACTCAGTCTCAACCGTGTACCCTGCAATCTGAAAATTTTGATCATAATTCATTGTTGAATATATGATCTCTATCGAATACAATCGTCCTTAGCATCCCATGTAATTTAGCAACATCTTGAATAAAACGTTTAGCAACCCTCTTTGCTAAAAAGGTGTGTGCCAAGGCAGAAAAGTGGGCATATTTGCTAAGATAATCCACCACTACCAACACCATAGAATATCCTTTAACTTCTGGAAATCCTTTAATGAAATCCATCGCTTTGTCCTCCCAAATCTGCTCTAGAATAGGAAGAGGTTGGAGTAGTCCAGCGGGTTTCATAGCTTCGGTTTTGCGTGTTGGCAAATTTGGCATTCATTAACGTAGCGCCTCACTTCAACCTTCATCCCTTGCCAAGTACAACTTTGGGACAGCCGCTTGTATGTTCTCAACACTCCTCCATGCACAGCTATAGGAGTGTCATGGAAGTACTCCAATAATTGCCGTGGGAATTCGATATGGCAGGTGCAAGTATGCGACCCCAAAAAATCATAAACCCATCTCTCTCTTCAGTCTCTACATGCTGCCTAGAATCCACCTTTATTTCTTGTAATTTTGCGGCATATGCAGGGTCAGCAATACCTACAAGTCTCAACTCCTCTAAAAAAGGAAAATTTGGTGCAGAGTACGCCGCCAACTTCATTGGTTCCAAGTTGCTCGATGGCATCGGCAGCCCTATTTTCTCTTCCCTTGTTGAATAGTCGTATACCATGAGTTTGGATACCCATCATTGCAATGTGAATTTATGTACTTGCTGTTTTAAGAAGAAGGGTAAGCTCTACTAGTCCGTCCAGATCAAAAAGCGTCGACCAATGCAAAATTGCCAACATCTCATGCTCGTACATTGACAAATGCCTTGAGCTATCGAATAAGGCCTTGCTAAGATAAGCAATAGTGTAACAACCTATCTTAAAAAAAATATTGCATGGCACGATGTGGTCGGCCTCGTGCCATGCAGTGGCAGGAAGGGAGGGCACCACGCGCCCCAGCCGTCGGCCCGGCCGGCTAGCACGATGGGCCCCGTCGTCACTGCTGTGGCCTCCCTCCCCATCGCCTCTCTCTCTTTTACTTCTCTCCTCTCTCTCTCTTGGTCTCTCTCCCACTATTACCACCGCCGAACCGTCGCTGTCGTCGTTGCCACGGTGGCCAAGGTGAGCTTCTTTTCCTCTCTCCTCTCCTCCTTTCTCTCTCTCTCTCTCTCCCTCCCTCCCTCCCTCCCTCCCTCCCTCTCTCTCTCTCTCTCTCTCTCTCTCTCTCTCTCTCTCTCTCTCTCTCTCTCTCGGGTTCACCAAAATTCAGCCGCCGGCGAGAGGCCGACCACTGGCTGGCCAACAGCGGTCGAGTTCCCTCCCCGCCGGCCCGATCCCCTTAATTTTTTATTAATCAAGATAGAGTAAGAATTATAAATACTATATAATTTCTAATTAATCAAGATTGAGTAAGAATAATAAAATAGATCTTATCTATATTTATATCTTATTTATAATTATTTAGCGTTATAATTATATATTTAGAATATTTTCAAATAAAAAGAAACAAACCTTTCTCCTTATGTTATCACGCGCATTTTGTGATAATAGTATAATTATAGTGTTTGAATCGTATTTATAATATAAATCTAGTTATGTAATCAAAAATAAAAAGAAGTGATTCTAAACCTAATAAACCTTTATATTTTACTTGAATTAATTCTAATTAGATAAATGACTAACTTCATGCTACTTAAATATTTTCGGATCCTAAACCCCTTATGTAAGACCCTATGGACCCTGTCGATGAGTTGATGTTTAATTGACAGATGTGAGGGATACGTGGTTCAAATTTTTTGTTCAGATGTGAGTAGTCTTATCCCCTAGACGACTTTCTCAAATTAGGATATATTATATAATTATGTATATGCATATTTTGACCTCCAGTATGATTATATGACTTTATCTAGAGATGATTTTAGTCGAGCATATTTTATCATGCATCTGATTAGGCTAATCTGGGATATGAGTACATTGGTGATATATAAAGATGATTGA